>NC_088235.1:114696042-114746042 GCF_036934945.1 Oncorhynchus masou masou | reverse complement strand
GAGAGAGAGAGCGCGAGAGAGAACGAGAGAGAGAGAGAATGAGAAGGAGATAACGAGAAGGAGAGAGAGAGAGAGAGAGAGAGAACAAGAACGAGAAGGAGAGAACGAGAAGGAGAGAGAGAGAGAGAACAAGAGAAAGAGTGAGAGAGAGAACAAGAGAGAAAGAGTGAGAGAGAGAACGAGAGAGAGAGTGAGAGAGAGAACAAGAGAGAAAGAGTGAGAGAGAGAGAGAACGAGAGAGAGAGAAGGAGAGAGAGACAAGGAGAGAGAGAGAGAGAGCGCGAGAGAGAACGAGAGAGAGAGAGAACGAGAATGAGAGAACGAGGAGAGAGAGAGAGAGAGAGAGAACGAGAGAGAAAGAGAGAGAACGAGTGAGAGAGAGAACAAGAGAGAAAGAGTGAGAGAGAGAGAAGGAGGAGAGAGAGAGAAGGAGAGAGAGAGCGCGAGAGAGAATGAGAGAGAGAGAGAACGAGAAGGAGAGAGAGAGAGAGAACGAGAGAGAGAGAGAGAGAGAGAGAGAACGAGAGAAAGAGTGAGAGAGAGAACAAGAGAGAAAGAGTGAGAGAGAGAGAGAGAGAACGAGAGAGAACGAGAGAGAGAGAGAGAATGAGAGAGAGAGAGGGAGAGAGAGAAGGAGAGAGAGAGAGAGAATGAGAGAGAGAGAGGGAGAGAGAGAGAGGGAAGGAGAGAGAGAGGGAAGGAGAGAGAGAGAGAGAGAATGAGAAGGAGAGAGAGAGAGCGAGAGAGAACAAGAGAGAGAGACAGAGAGAATGAGAAGGAGAAGGAGTGAGAGAGAGAATGAGAGAGAGAGAACGAGAGAGAACGATTGAGAGAACGAATGAGAGAGAGAGAGAGAGAGAGAGAGAGAGAGAACGAGAGAGAACGATTGAGAGAACGAATGAGAGAGAGAGAGAGAGAATGAGAGAGAGAAAGAGCGAAAGAGAGAACGAGAGAGAGAGACAACGAGACAGCGCTAGACACTAATCACCCACACCATCAGACTGACATACATAATTGCAACACTTCAGTCTAACTAAGGGTCTCTAATCTGGAGTTAGCTAGCATGTGTTCTCCTTGAGATTGAAGTTGTAAACACTGTGTTACTAACGGCTCAGTCCTGCCAGGAGAGGAGAAACAAGCCAACTGGAACACTTCTGAAGTCTTTCACTAATCCAACGATTCACCCAACCACATGTTCCAGCAAGGATGAGAAGTAACACGCCAAATTACATTTCTATGTGTTCCCTCTTCTCGACGTAGGAATTGGGCGTGCATCCCAAACGGTACACTATTCCCCTATTCAGGGCACTAGTTTTGACCAGAGTCCAAGACACTACACAGGGAACCATTTGGGATGTAAAGCTAGGACTTGAGATTGAATCATTTGACCGTGTACTTCTAAGTACCCAACCAGACATGAGCTTTGCAAATTAAAGGCTTCTACTCGGACGTAATGGGAATTTGTAGCAATGTTAAGACTTTGATGAGTCCTGTTCAGAAATTCCATCCCTCCCCTCCGGCTTCTGCTTTTATCTGCCTTCATTAGAACCTAATTGATGTCATCAATGTAGTTTATCCCGAGTCTCCTGGCCAAATTAATTAGAAGATGTTTGTTGTCGTTAGTCAGTTGGACTAAAATAAAATAAAACTACCCCACTGCACAGTAACCTGCAAAACAGGGTACATGTCTGTGTCTTCGCGCAATCCAACGTGGTTTCTGAAATGTCGAGCAGGACATGTGTGAAGGAGGGAGGGAGGGAGGGAGGGAGGGAGGGAGGGGGAGGGAGGGAGGGAGGGAGGGAGGGAGGGAGGGAGGGTGGGAGGGAGGGAGGGAGGGAGGGAGGGAGGGTGGGAGGGAGGGGGAGGGAGGGAGGGAGGGAGGGTGGGAGGGAGGGAGGGAGGGAGGGAGGGGGAGGGAGGGTGGGAGGGAGGGAGGGAGGGAGGGAGGGAGGAGGGAGGGAGGGAGGGCTCCATGTGGATGGTTTATGTAATGCCCTCCTGACCTCCAACTAGTTAAAACTTGTGAGAGAAACAAGCAAACAATAAAAAAACGCTCCAACACTCTCCTCATATCTCCTCCTCATATCTCCTCCATCTTCTCTCATCTCTCCTCTCCACTCACCTCCCCTCTCCTCCCTCTCCTCTCACCTCTCCTCTCCTCTCCTCCCCTCTCATCTCTCCTCCCCTCTCCTCTCACCTCTCCTCCCTTCTCCTCTCATCTCTCCTCACATCTCTCCTCCTCCAAGACACAGATCTACCCTCCCTCCCTCCCTGACACTACCATCTCCCTGTCCACCCTTCCATTGCCTCCCAACACCACCATCCCTCTGTGTATCCTTTCACCCCCCTCCCTCCCTGACACTGCCATATCTTTGTCCATCCTTCCACCCTCCCCTCCCTCCCTCCCTCCCTCCCTCCTTCCCTGATGCTACCATATCTTTGTCCATCCTTCCACCCTCACTCCATCCCTCCCTCCCTCCCTCCCTCCTTCCCTGATGCTACCATATCTTTGTCCATCCTTCCATTACACCCTCCTCCCCCTCACTATCCCCTTGCCATAATAAAAGTCACTTGTAAGTTGGGGCTGACACCAAACGAATACATCCAGTTCCATGTCCATCCCTCCCTCCCTCCCTCCCTCCCTCCCTCCCTCCTGAATACATCCAGTTCCATGTCCATCCTTCCACCCCCTCCCTCCCTCCCTCCCTCCCTCCCTCCCTCCCTCCTGAATACATCCAGTTCCATGTCCATCCTTCCACCCCCTCCCTCCCTCCCTCCCTCCCTCCCTCCCTCCCTCCCTCCTTCGAATACATCCAGTTCCATGTCCATCCCTCCCTCCTCCCTCCCTCCCTCCCTCCCTCCCTCCCTCCTTCGAATACATCCAGTTCCATGTCCATCCTTCCACCCTCCCTCCCTCCCTCCCTCCCTCCCTCCTGAATACATCCAGTTCCATGTCCATCCTTCCACCCTCCCTCCCTCCCTCCCTCCCTCCTGAATACATCCAGTTCCATGTCCATCCTTCCACCCTCCCTCCCTCCCTCCCTCCCTCCTGAATACATCCAGTTCCATGTCCATCCTTCCACCCTCCCCCTCCCCCTCCCTCCCTCCCTCCCTCCCTCCCTCCTTCGAATACATCCAGTTCCATGTCCATCCTTCCACCCCCTCCCTCCCTCACTCCCTCCCTCCCTCCCTCCCTCCCTCCTTCGAATACATCCAGTTCCATGTCCATCTCTCTCAAACATCAACAGTTGTTTTGGGATGTATTATTTCAGGAAACATGAAAGATGTTCATGTTTTCCGAGAGATGCATGCTGGGAAGGGAGACGCGAGAGATGAGGAGGAAGGAGGTCAGGGGTCAACGACCAACATCCCTCTGTATGCTTCAGAACCCCCACCCCCCCACCCCGAGCCCGTGGTCCAGCCGAGCCCCTGGTCCAGCCGAGCCAGCTGACCTGGATCTATGTGGAGACGTTATTAACTCAGTCCATCAGTGTAAAGCCATTATTAGTAGGTATTCGTGAAGGTCAATTCATTGGATATTTTTGCCTGCCTGCCTGCCTTTCTGCCTGCTTGCCTGCCTGCCTTTCTGCCTGCCTGCCTTTCTGCCTGCCTGCCTTCCTTCTTTCCTTCCTTCCTTCCTTCCTTCGTTCGTGCTGGGGGTTTGACCTGACTCTGTAGTGGGTGCTGGGGGTTTGACCTGACTCTGTAGTGGGTGCTGGGGGTTTGACCTGACTCTGTAGTGGGTGCTGGGGGTTTGACCTGACTCTGTAGTGGGTGCTGGGGGTTTGACCTGACTCTGTAGTGGGTGCTGGGGGTTTGACCTGACTCTGTAGTGGGTGCTGGGGGTTTGACCTGACTCTGTAGTGGGTGCTGGGGGTTTGACCTGACTCTGTAGTGGGTGCTGGGGGTTTGACCTGACTCTGTAGTGGGTGCTGGGGGTTTGACCTGACTCTGTAGTGGGTGCTGGGGGTTTGACCTGACTCTGTAGTGGGTGCTGGGGGTTTGACCTGACTCTGTAGTGGGTGCTGGGGGTTTGACCTGACTCTGTAGTGGGTGCTGGGGGTTTGACCTGACTCTGTAGTGGGTGCTGGGGGTTTGACCTGACTCTGTAGTGGGTGCTGGGGGTTTGACCTGACTCTGTAGTGGGTGCTGGGGGTTTGACCTGACTCTGTAGTGGGTGCTGGGGGTTTGACCTGACTCTGTAGTGGGTGCTGGGGGTTTGACCTGACTCTGTAGTGGGTGCTGGGGGTTTGACCTGACTCTGTAGTGGGTGCTGGGGGTTTGACCTGACTCTGTAGTGGGTGCTGGGGGTTTGACCTGACTCTGTAGTGGGTGCTGGGGGTTTGACCTGACTCTGAGGTGTGTTTTGCTGCGGTTTGAGCCAGGACTTTGTTTTATTTTGGAGGGGGGGGGGGGGGGTGAAGTAGGCCTGTAGAACGGTAAACCAACATTGGGTGACCTGACCTACGGCACTTTACTGATTCTGCTTCCCAGTTGGGCCATCTCTATTCCATACTGTAAATACCATCTCAACTAGTGTTACAACATCTGAAGTTATCGTACAACAAGAACAATCAATATGTTTTACCACTCAAATGGCACCCTACACTACTGTTGCCCAGGACCTAACAGGGCACTCATCCAAATTGGTGCACTTTGTAGGGTGCAATTTAGGTACATTTCAGGATGAAACCGATGTCTTTTAAAAGGACTTCATGACAACATTGACTAATGGAGGTCGGTCAACTACGGGATAGTAATTATAGTTTCATTTCTGCATGTGTCACCAGACAACGCTGGCAATGACAAACATAACCTGATGTATCTTTGACCCATCTAGATCTCTCATCTCATAACCAGTCACTGGAAACAAACATGGGAGAAACAGTGTCCTGTCTGTCTGTATGGACAAATACAGGACTTTGACAGTCTAGGATGATACTGCAGAATGATGTGGCAATGATTTAATAGACTAATATATCCAGACAGCTGTTTGAATGAGAAGGACCTAAAAAACACGGATAATTAAATGAATTAATTTAATTAAACATTTAAAATCCAGGATATTTGTATAATTTTACTCATCGTGATATTTAAGTGATCAAGGCAATACGATAACGTTTTCCTTAAATAAACCAAATGAGCACAACTGTGGATTAAAATGTTTATTTTAAAGTGCCAGTGTCACGTATCACAGCCGGACCGTCACAGTGCTTGTACCTGTAGCGGTTGTCGTCGGGAGAAAGAGAGGACCAAGGTGCAGCGTGGTAAGGGTTCTTCTTATTTTAGGAAAAAAACTGAACACTGAACAACAAAGAAACAACCGAAGCAGTTCTGTCTGGTGCAGACACACAAAGACTGAAAACAAACACCCACCAAAAAACAAAGGAAAACAGGCTACCTAAATATGGTTCTCAATCAGGGACAACGACAGACAGCTGCCTCTGATTGAGGACCATACTAGGCCGAAACATAGAAATAGAAAATCATAGAAAAACTAACATAGACAACCCACCTAAATCACGCCCTGACCATACTAAAACAAGACAAAACAAAGGAGCTAAGGTCAACTTCCTATGCAGTGTAGTACTTTGGACCAGAGGCCATTGGGGAATAGGGTGTCATTTGGGAGGAACACATAGTAGAGGACTGTTATAAGACATGGTAGTGAACCAGTCCAGTATAGTAGAGGACTGTTATAAGACATGGTAGTGAACCAGTCCAGTATAGTAGAGGACTGTTATAAGACATGGTAGTGAACCAGTCCAGTATAGTAGAGGACTGTTATAAGACACGGTAGTGAACCAGTCCAGTATAGTAGAGGACTGTTATAAGACATGGTAGTGAACCAGTCCAGTATAGTAGAGGACTGTTATAAGACATGGTAGTGAACCAGTCCAGTATAGTAGAGGACTGTTATAAGACATGGTAGTGAACCAGTCCAGTATAGTAGAGGACTGTTATAAGACACGGTAGTGAACCAGTCCAGTCCAGTATAGTAGAGGACTGTTATAAGACATGGTAGTGAACCAGTCCAGTCCAGTATAGTAGAGGACTGTTATAAGACATGGTAGTGAACCAGTCCAGTATAGTAGAGGACTGTTATAAGACATGGTAGTGAACCAGTCCAGTATAGTAGAGGACTGTTATAAGACATGGTAGTGAACCAGTCCAGTATAGTAGAGGACTGTTATAAGACACGGTAGTGAACCAGTCCAGTCCAGTATAGTAGAGGACTGTTATAAGACATGGTAGTGAACCAGTCCAGTCCAGTATAGTAGAGGACTGTTATAAGACATGGTAGTGAACCAGTCCAGTATAGTAGAGGACTGTTATAAGACATGGTAGTGAACCAGTCCAGTATAGTAGAGGACTGTTATAAGACATGGTAGTGAACCAGTCCAGTCCAGTATAGTAGAGGACTGTTATAAGACACGGTAGTGAACCAGTCCAGTATAGTAGAGGACTGTTATAGGACATGGTAGTGAACCAGTCCAGTATAGTAGAGGACTGTTATAAGACACGGTAGTGAACCAGTCCAGTCCAGTATAGTAGAGGACTGTTATAAGACATGGTAGTGAACCTGTCCAGTATAGTAGAGGACTGTTATAAGACATGGTAGTGAACCAGTCCAGTATAGTAGAGGACTGTTATAAGACATGGTAGTGAACCAGTCCAGTATAGTAGAGGACTGTTATAAGACATGGTAGTGAACCAGTCCAGTATAGTAGAGGACTGTTATAAGACATGGTAGTGAACCAGTCCAGTATAGTAGAGGACTGTTATAAGACATGGTAGTGAACCAGTCCAGTATAGTAGAGGACTGTTATAAGACACGGTAGTGAACCAGTCCAGTATAGTAGAGGACTGTTATAAGACATGGTAGTGAAACAGTCCAGTCCAGTCTAGTAGAGGACTGTTATAAGACACGGTAGTGAACCAGTCCAGTATAGTAGAGGACTGTTATAAGACACGGTAGTGAACCAGCTCAGCCCCACATATCTCTGTGCTGTGAATAAAGTTGTCTCTATTTGCAGGCCCTGTGCAGCGTCAGAAACCCGACAGGGATCCGACCGCCCTCCTAACGGAGCACTAACGACAGAACCAGCCATAACACATCTTTAACACAACAACCCCCCCCCTCTCTATTGAGCCATCACTCTGAATCACAATCAGTCATTAGGGAGATTGCAGAAGCCAGGGAGACTCTGGGTTTGAGTCTCAAATCGTACCATATCCCCTATGTAGTGCACAGCTTCCGACCGGTCTAAAGTAGCGCACTACATCGTGAATAGGGTGTCATTGGGGACGCAAGGCTGAGGAGAAGGGTAATTGGTTGTCGGGAACATGAGTGCTGTGAAGAGGTGGTGAGGACATGGAGAGGAGGAACACGGTCAGAAGACTGCTGAACAATTAATCACATGTCCACCCGGACTATTTACACTGCTGCCCCCCCCCCCTGTTGATTATCCACGCAGTCACTTTATCCCTGCCTCCATGTGCTTTCAAAAGTATTTACACCACGTCCCTTTGTTCACATGTTGTTACGTTACAGCCAATTAACTACATCAGTCCCTCACATCAGTCTACACACAATACCCAATGATGACAATGTCAGAGTCAGGTGATTATCGTTGCCTCTGATTGGGAACCATATTTAGGCAGCCATATTCTTTGAGTATTTCGTGGGTGATTGTTCCTGTCTCTGTTGTCACCAGATAGGCTGTATAGGTTTTCACGTTCCGTTTGTTGTTTTTGTATTGGGTCATTTTCATCGTCATTAAATATGTCTCTAAAATAGCACGCTGCATTTTGCTTCTCCTTCACCAGACCAAAGAAGTTACAGACAAAAGCACTTTGTTTTTTTCCCAGGATTTTTTGTTGTTGCAAAAACTGAAATATCACATTTCCATAAGTATTCAGACCCTTTACTCAGTACTTTGTTGAAGCACCTTTGGCAGCACATACAGCATCAAGTCTTCTTGGGTATGACGCTACAAGCTTGGCACACCTGTATTTGGGGAGTTTCTCCCATTTCTTCTCTGTAGATCCTCTCAAACTCTTGTCAGGTTGGATGGGGAGCATCGCTGCACAGCTATTTTCATTTTATTTGTGCCTCATTAACAGGGACTCAGCATAACACCTTTCTACATTATCTATCTCTCTGTCTCTCTCTACTGGGACTCAGCATAACATCTTTCTACATTATCTGTCTATCTGTCTCTCTCCTCTACTGGGACTCAGCATAACATCTTTCTACATTATCTATCTCTATGTCTCTCTCTACTGGGACTCAGCATAACATCTTTCTACATTATCTATCTCTCTGTCTCTCTCTACTGGGACTCAGCATAACATATTTCTACATTATCTGTCTCTCTGTCTCTCTCCTCTACTGGGACTCAGCATAACACCTTTCTACATTATATATCTCTCTGTCTCTCTCTACTGGGACTCAGCATAACATATTTCTACATGATCTATCTCTCTGTCTCTCTCTACTGGGACTCAGCATAAAATATTTCTACATTATCTATCTCTCTGTCTCTCTCTACTGGGACTCAGCATAACATCTTTCTACATTATCTATCTCTCTGTCTCTCTCTACTGGGACTCAGCATAACATCTTTCTACATTATCTGTCTCTCTGTCTCTCTCCTCTACTGGGACTCAGCATAACATCTTTCTACATTATCTATCTATATGTCTCTCTCCTCTACTGGGACTCAGCATAACACATTTCTACATTATCTATATCTATGTCGCTCTCCTCTACTGGGACTCAGCATAACACCTTTCTACATTATCTATATCTCTGTCTCTCTCCTCTACTGGGACTCAGCATTACATATTTCTACATTATCTATATCTCTGTCTCTCTCTACTGGGACTCAGCATAACATCTTTCTACATTATCTGTCTCTCTGTCTCTCTCCTCTACTGGGACTCAGCATAACATCTTTCTACATTATCTATCTCTATGTCTCTCTCTACTGGGACTCAGCATAACATCTTTCTACATTATCTATCTCTCTGTCTCTCTCTACTGGGACTCAGCATAACATATTTCTACATTATCTGTCTCTCTGTCTCTCTCCTCTACTGGGACTCAGCATAACACCTTTCTACATTATCTATCTCTCTGTCTCTCTCTACTGGGACTCAGCATAACATATTTCTACATTATCTATCTCTCTGTCTCTCTCTACTGGGACTCAGCATAACATCTTTCTACATTATCTATCTCTCTGTCTCTCTCCTCTACTGGGACTCAGCATAACATATTTCTACATTATCTATATCTCTGTCTCTCTCTACTGGGACTCAGCATAACATATTTCTACATTATCTATCTCTGTCTCTCTCTACTGGGACTCAGCATAACATATTTCTACATTATCTATCTCTCTGTCGCTCTCCTCTACTGGGACTCAGCATAACATATTTCTACATTATCCATCTCTCTGTCTCTCTCTACTGGGACTCAGCATAACATATTCCTACATTATCTATATCTCTGTCTCTCTACTCTACTGGGACTCAGCATAACATATTTCTACATTATCTATATCTCTGTCTCTCTCCTCTACTGGGACTCAGCATAACATATTTCTACATTATCTATCTCTCTGTCTCTCTCCTCTACTGGGACTCAGCATAACATCTTTCTACATTATCTCTCTGTCTCTCTCCTCTACTGGGACTCAGCATAACATATTTCTACATTATCTATCTCTCTGTCTTTCTCCTCTACTGGGACTCAGCATAACATATTTCTACATTATCTATCTCTCTGTCTCTCTCCTCTACTGGGACTCAGCATAACACCTTTCTACATTATCTATCTCTCTGTCTCTCTCCTCTACTGGGACTCAGCATAACACCTTTCTACATTATCTATCTCTCTGTCTCTCTCTACTGGGACTCAGCATAACACCTTTCTACATTATCTATCTCTCTGTCTCTCTCCTCTACTGGGACTCAGCATAACACCTTTCTACATTATCTATCTCTCTGTCTCTCTCTACTGGGACTCAGCATAACACCTTTCTACATTATCTATCTCTCTGTCTCTCTCCTCTACTGGGACTCAGCATAACACCTTTCTACATTATCTATCTCTCTGTCTCTCTCCTCTACTGGGACTCAGCATAACACCTTTCTACATTATCTATCTCTCTGTCTCTCTCTACTGGGACTCAGCATAACACCTTTCTACATTATCTATCTCTCTGTCTCTCTCCTCTACTGGGACTCAGCATAACATATTTCTACATTATCTATCTCTCTGTCTCTCTCCTCTACTGGGACTCAGCATAACACCTTTCTACATTATCTATCTCTCTGTCTCTCTCCTCTACTGGGACTCAGCATAACATATTTCTACAGTATCAATCTCTCTGTCTCTCTCCTCTACTGGGACTCAGCATAACATATTTCTACATTATCTATCTCTCTGTCTCTCTCTCTACTGGGACTCAGCATAACATATTTCTACATTATCTATCTCTGTCTCTCTCCTCTACTGGGACTCAGCATAACATCTTTCTACAGTATCTATCTCTGTCTCTCTGTCACTCATTATAATCAGTACAACCTTCAAATAGCTTAGCATTAGCTCATTATAATCAGTACAACCTTCAAATAGCTTAGCATTAGCTCATTATAATCAGGACAACCTTCAAATAGCTTACCATTAGCTCATTATAATCAGTACAAACTTCAAATAGCTTAGCATTAGCTCATTATAATCAGTACAAACTTCAAATAGCTTAGCATTAGTTCATTATAATCAGGACAACCTTCAAATAGCTTAGCATTAGTTCATTATAATCAGTACAACATTCAAATAGCTTAGCATTAGCTCATTATAATCAGGACAACATTCAAATAGCTTAGTATTAGTTCATTATAATCAGTACAACCTTCAAATAGCTTAGCATTAGCTCATTATAATCAGTACAACCTTCAAATAGCTTAGCATTAGTTCATTATAATCAGTACAACCTTCAAATAGCTTAGCATTAGCTCATTATAATCAGGACAACCTTCAAATAGCTTAGCATTAGCTCATTATAATCAGGACAACCTTCAAATAGCTTAGCATTAGTTCATTATAATCAGTATAACCTTCAAATAGCTTAGCATTAGTTCATTATAATCAGGACAACATTCAAATAGCTTAGCATTAGCTCATTATAATCAGGACAACATTCAAATAGCTTAGCATTAGCTCAATATAATCAGTACAACCTTCAAATAGCTTAGCATTAGCTCATTATAATCTATGCAATTATCGGAATGCAGTATTTGTCACCAGTACTTGAATAAAACTAGTAACTACATTACATTACGGGGCGGCAATGTAGCCTAGTGGTTAGAGCGTTGGACTAGTGACCGAAAGGTTGCAAGTTCAAATCCCCGAGCTGACAAGGTACAAAATATGTCGTTCTGCCCCTGAACAGGCAGTTAACCCACTGTTCCTAGGCCGTCATTGAAAATAAGAATTTGTTCTTAACTGACTTGCCTGGTTAAATAAAGGTAAAAAAAAAAAAAAAAGATCCATACATACATACGGCATGCTACAGCAGAAACGGCAACACGAAAAAAAGGTAATTCCTTTAATAGGAACACACACACACACACACACATCCAAAGTGATTGTTTGTTTATGGAAAACAACAAGGCAATGCGAGAGCACCAGTCAGAAACGGCAACAAGTCGTGTGAAGACTGTGCAAATGTCTGCATACTTGATCTGCGGAAGCATTGGTGAAGTGCGTGAAAATAATTTGAAATTGACAAGTTGAAACAGCAGGCAGCATGTGTTTTAACTGTCCTGTTGCGTAACAAATCACTTTTTGGAACAGTGAGTACATTCTGACATCGCGTGTATAAAACGACTCAAGCTGGGGCGGCCGTTAAGAGACATTTTGGAACTCACTTGTGAAAAGATTAAAAGCAGAGCAGTTTGTTTTCAGTTTGTTCCCGTTCCAGTAACCCTGTGGTAGAGAGGTTGAGAACACATTGTTTAGATATAATTACAGAGGAACGGAGTGATTCTACCTTGCGCAACAGGAGAGAGAGAGAGAGACAAAAAGAGACAGAGACTAGATTTTTTTACTCCAATAACTACTCTGCATTATCATTAACAGCAGACTCGTACAATTCCTCAGTGAAAACAATGTACTGAGCAAATATCAAATTGGCTTTTTACCACATTGCCGTACCACAGACCACGTTTTCACCCTGCACACGCTAATTGACAACCAAACAAACAAAGGCAAAGTCTTCTCATGCTTTGTTGATTTCAAAAAGGCTTTCAACTCAATTTGGCATGAGGGTCTGCTATACAAACTGATGGAAAGTGGTGTCAGGGGTAAAACATACGACATTATAAAATCCATGTAGACAAACAACAAGTGTGCGGTTAAAATAGGCAAAAAACACACACATTTCTTCCCACAGGGTCGTGGGGTGAGACAGGGATGCAGCTTAAGCCCCACCCTCCTCAACATATACATCAACAAATTAAGAGGGCCTACCGCAGCACCTAGATCTTCTGCACAGATTCTGTCAGACCTGGGACATGACAGTAAATCGCAGTAAGACAGAAACAACAGTGTCCCAAAAAAGGTCCAGTCACCAGGACCACAAATATAAATTCCATCTAGACACCGTTGCCCTAGAGCACACAAAAAACTATACATACCTCGGCCTAAACATCAACGCCAGAGGTAACGTCCACAGAGCTGTGAACGATCTGAGAGACAAGACAAGAAGGGCCTTCTATGCCATCAACAGGAACAACATTTCACACCAGTTAAGATCTGGCTAAAAATACTTGAATCAGTCATAGAGCCCATTGCCCTTTATGGTTGTGAGGTCTGGGGTCCGCTCACCAACCAAGACTTCACAAAATGGGACAAACACCAAATTGAGACTCTGCACGCAGAATTCTGCAAAAATATCCTCCGTGTACAACGTAGAACACCAAATAATGCATGCAGAGCAGAATTAGGCCGATACCCACTAATTATCAAAAACCACAAAATAGACGTTAAATTCTACAACCACCTAAAAGGAAGTGATTCCCAAACCTTCCATAACAAAGCCATCACCTACAGAGAGATGAACCTGGAGAAGAGTCCCCTAAGCAAGCTGGTCCTGGGGCTCTGTTCACAAACACAAACATACCCCACAGAGCCCCAGGACAGAAACACAATTAGACCCTACCAAGTCATGAGAAAACAAAAAGATAATTACTTGACACATTGGAAAGAAATAACAAAAACACAGAGCAAACTTGAATGTTATTTGGCCCTAAACAGAGAGTACACAGTGGCAGAATACCTGACCACTGTGACTGACCCAAACTTAAGAAAAGCTTTGACTATTTACAGACTCAGTGATCATAGTCTTGATATTGAGAAAGGCCGCCGTAGGCAGACGTGGCTCTCAAGAGAAGACAGGCTATGTGCTCACTGCCCACAAAATGAGGTGGAAACTGAGCTGCACTTCCTAACCTCCTGCCCAATGTATGACCATATTAGAGAGACATATTTCCCTCAGATTACACAGATCCACAAAGAATTTGAAAACAAACCCAATTTGGATAAACTCCCATATCTACTGGGTGAAATTCCACAGTGTGACATCACAGCATCAAGATGTGTCACCTGTTGCCACAAGAAAAGGGCAACCAGTGAAGAACAAGCACCATTGTAAATGGGGAGAGAGAGAGAGAGGGAGAGGGAGAGAGAGACAGAGAGAGAGAGAGACAGAGAGAGAGAGAGAGACAGAGAGAGAGACAGAAACAGACAGACAGACAGACAGACAACAAGAGAGACAGGGGGAGAGAGAGACAGAGAGAGATACTGTATCACTGTTAGTTAGGTCTGGAGTCAGATACAGTATCACTGTTAGGTCTGGAGTCAGATACAGTATCACTGTTAGTCAGGTCTGGAGTCAGATACAGTACCACTGTTAGTCAGGTCTGGAGTCAGATACAGTACCACTGTTAGTCAGGTCTGGAGTCAGATACAGTACCACTGTTAGTCAGGTCTGGAGTCAGATACAGTATCACTGTCAGGTCTGGAGTCAGATACAGTATCACTGTTAGTCAGGTCTGGAGTCAGATACAGTATCACTGTCAGGTCTGGAGTCAGATACAGTATCACTGTTAGTCAGGTCTGGAGTCAGATACATTATCACTGTTAGTCAGGTCTGGAGTCAGATACAGTATCACTGTTAGTCAGGTCTGGAGTCAGATACAGTATCGCTGTTAGTCAGGTCTGGAGTCAGATACAGTACTGCTGTCAGTGTAAAGGAGCTCAGTGGGTTTAAGCAGGGATTTCTTCAGGACACGGTAATTAAAGATTTACCAGAATAAAGGCAGGATTCAGCTATTGTATAAATAAATAAAAACATTGTGGTTCCAAACACTACCTCATCCCAAATGGCACCTTATTCCCCATATAGTGCACTATATTGTGGTTCCAAACACTAAGGTGCCATTTGGGACACAGGACATGTTATATATAAAACGGTTTCTGGAGCACTGGACTGTACCTCACACGTACCTCCTGCTTAAAGCATGGCAGGTCAAATGGGAACCGGGAGGAAAACGTCTCCAGATGAACAAACATCATCTATACTATAGGTAGAAGTGTTTGGGCTCACTTCTCATTTCACGTTCACCGTGGCTCGTCTACAGGTGGTATGTGAGAAATGCGTAAAAAGGCTACACATGAGCAGCTCAAGTGTAAAGTACCTATAAAAGGCAAGTGCCAATTTGCTGCTCCATAGTGCAACTTGGATTGAGTACTGGCCTGAGTGTGAAGAAGGGCTAGAGCGGTAGAGCAGTGGTTACTCTTTGGGGCGGGACTAACCAAGTCTAGGAAAGAACATTATAAATGTCCCAACTCTTCACATGGGAGAGATTTTGCAATTTCCTGCAATTTAACAACAACAACAACAAAAATCCATGGGATAAAGATAATTTCCTGCAATTTTACACATCTTCCCCATAGGGCAGAGACAATTTTGCAATTTTAAAGCTTAGATTAGAGTACAAACAAACAAAAATTGTGAATAGAATAAGTATTGAGTGAAAAATGGGATAATTTCTGGAGTACTGTGGATCCCTGTGAGCCTCCCAGGCCCTGATCTAAGAGTAGCCAGCCTATGGTATAGATTAATACTATTGTATTGTATTGGCAGCAGGGTAGCCTAGTGGTTAGAGTGTTGGACTAGTAACCGGAAGGTTGCAAGTTCAAACCCCCGAACCGACAAGGTACAAATCTGTCGTTCTGCCCCTGAACAGGCAGTTAACCCACTGTTCCTAGGCCGTCATTGAAAATAAGAATTTGTTCTTAACTGATTTGCCAAATTTGTTTAATCGGTTGCTGATCGCAATATTTATTTTAAAAAAATTGGGGGCGGGAGATCTGGCCGCTGCAGTACCTCGGCAGACCCCAGATGGTAACCCCTGGGGTAGAGGATCTAGACTGAATCACCAGATGGGAACCCCTGGGGTAGAGGATCTAGACTGAATCACCAGATGGGAACCCCTGGGGTAGAGGATCTAGACTGAATCACCAGATGGGAACCCTTGGGGTAGAGGATCTAGACTGAATCACCAGATGGGAACCCTTGGGGTAGAGGATCTAGACTGAATCACCAGATGGTAACCCCTGGGGTAGAGGATCTAGACTGAATCACCAGATGGGAACCCTTGGGGTAGAGGATCTAGACTGAATCACCAGATGGGAACCCCTGGGGAAGGGGGTCGAGACTTAATCACCAGATGGGAACCCCTGGGGTAGAGGATCTAGACTGAATCACCAGATGGCAACCGCTGGGGTAGAGGATCTAGACTGAATCACCAGATGGGAACCCCTGGGGTAGAGGATCTAGACTGAATCACCAGATGGGAACCCCTGGGGTAGAGGGTCTAGACTGAATCACCAGATTGAAACCCCTGGGGTAGAGGATCTAGACTGAATCACCAGATGGAAACCCCTGGGGTAGAGGATCTAGACTGAATCACCAGATGGGAACCCCTGGGGTAGAGGATCTAGACTGAATCACCAGATGGGAACCCTTGGGGTAGAGGATCTAGACTGAATCACCAGATGGGAACCCTTGGGGTAGAGGATCTAGACTGAATCACCAGATGGAAACCCCTGGGGTAGAGGGTCTAGACTGAATCACCAGATGGGAACCCCTGGGGTAGAGGGTCTAGACTGAATCACCAGATGGGAACCCTTGGGGTAGAGGATCTAGACTGAATCACCAGATGGGAACCCCTGGGGTAGAGGGTCTAGACTGAATCACCAGATGGGAACCCCTGGGGTAGAGGATCTAGACTGAATCACCAGATGGCAACCTCTGGGGTAGAGGATCTAGACTGAATCACCAGATGGTAACCCCTGGGGTAGAGGATCTAGACTGAATCACCAGATGGGAACCCCTGGGGTAGAGGATCTAGACTGAATCACCAGATGGGAACCCCTGGGGTAGAGGATCTAGACTGAATCACCAGATGGGAACCCTTGGGGTAGAGGATCTAGACTGAATCACCAGATGGGAACCCCTGGGGTAGAGGATCTAGACTGAATCACCAGATGGGAACCCCTGGGGTAGAGGATCTAGACTGAATCACCAGATGGGAACCCTTGGGGTAGAGGATCTAGACTGAATCACCAGATGGGAACCCTTGGGGTAGAGGATCTAGACTGAATCACCAGATGGTAACCCCTGGGGTAGAGGATCTAGACTGAATCACCAGATGGGAACCCTTGGGGTAGAGGATCTAGACTGAATCACCAGATGGGAACCCCTGGGGAAGGGGGTCGAGACTTAATCACCAGATGGGAACCCCTGGGGTAGAGGATCTAGACTGAATCACCAGATGGCAACCGCTGGGGTAGAGGATCTAGACTGAATCACCAGATGGGAACCCCTGGGGTAGAGGATCTAGACTGAATCACCAGATGGGAACCCCTGGGGTAGAGGGTCTAGACTGAATCACCAGATTGAAACCCCTGGGGTAGAGGATCTAGACTGAATCACCAGATGGGAACCCCTGGGGTAGAGGATCTAGACTGAATCACCAGATGGAAACCCCTGGGGTAGAGGATCTAGACTGAATCACCAGATGGGAACCCTTGGGGTAGAGGATCTAGACTGAATCACCAGATGGGAACCCCTGGGGTAGAGGGTCTAGACTGAATCACCAGATGGGAACCCTTGGGGTAGAGGATCTAGACTGAATCACCAGATGGGAACCCCTGGGGTAGAGGATCTAGACTGAATCACCAGATGGGAACCCCTGGGGTAGAGGGTCTAGACTGAATCACCAGATGGCAACCCCTGGGGTAGAGGAACTAGACTGAATCTAGACTCAATCAATGTCTCCTATCAAGAGACATCTCAAGAATGATCCATGGAAACAGGATGCACCTGAGCTCAATTTCGAGTCTCATAGCGAAGGGTCTGAATACTTATGTAAATAAGGTATTTCTGTATTTATGAATTTGCTAAAAACCTGTTTTTGCTTTATCATTTATTTATTTTTTTACCTTTATTTAACCAGGCAAGAACAATTTTTATTTTCAATGATGGCCTAGGAACAGTGGGTTAACTGCCTGTTCAGGGGCAGAACGACAGATTTGTACCTTGTCAGCTCGGGGGTTTGAACTCACAACCTTCCGGTTACTAGTCCAACGCTCTAACCACTAGACTACCCTGCCTCCTCTACACTCTAACCACTAGGCTACCCTGCCCCCTCTACACTCTAACCACTAGGCTACCCTGCCGCCTCCACACTCTAACCACTAGGCTACCCTACCACCTCTACACTCTAACCACTAGGCTACCCTACCACCTCTACACTCTAACCACTAGGCTACCCTACCACCTCTACACTCTAACCACTAGGCTACCCTACCACCTCTACGCTCTAACCACTAGGCTACCCTGCCGTCCCTACACTCTAACCACTAGGCTACCCTACCACCTCTACACTCTAACCACTAGGCTACCCTGCCTCCTCTACACTCTAACCACTAGGCTACCCTGCCGCCTCCACACTCTAACCACTAGGCTACCCTGCCTCCTCTACACTCTAACCACTAGGCTACCCTGCCGCCTCCACACTCTAACCACTAGGCTACCCTGCCGTCCCTACACTCTAACCACTAGGCTACCCTACCACCTCTACACTCTAACCACTAGGCTACCCTGCCTCCTCTACACTCTAACCACTAGGCTACCCTGCCGCCTCCACACTCTAACCACTAGGCTACCCTGCCTCCTCTACACTCTAACCACTAGGCTACCCTACCACCTCTACACTCTAACCACTAGGCTACCCTGCCTCCTCTACACTCTAACCACTAGGCTACCCTGCCGCCTCCACACTCTAACCACTAGGCTACCCTGCCGTCCCTACACTCTAACCACTAGGCTACCCTACCACCTCTACACTCTAACCACTAGGCTACCCTGCCTCCTCTACACTCTAACCACTAGGCTACCCTGCCGCCTCCACACTCTAACCACTAGGCTACCCTGCCGCCTCCACACTCTAACCACTAGGCTACCCTACCACCTCTACACTCTAACCACTAGGCTACCCTACCACCTCTACACTCTAACCACTAGGCTACCCTACCACCTCTACACTCTAACCACTAGGCTACCCTACCACCTCTACGCTCTAACCACTAGACTACCCTGCCTCCTCTACACTCTAACCACTAGGCTACCCTGCCCCCTCTACACTCTAACCACTAGGCTACCCTACCACCTCTACGCTCTAACCACTAGGCTACCCTGCCGTCCCTACACTCTAACCACTAGGCTACCCTACCACCTCTACACTCTAACCACTAGGCTACCCTGCCTCCTCTACACTCTAACCACTAGGCTACCCTGCCGCCTCCACACTCTAACCACTAGGCTACCCTGCCTCCTCTACACTCTAACCACTAGGCTACCCTGCCGCCTCCACACTCTAACCACTAGGCTACCCTGCCGTCCCTACACTCTAACCACTAGTCTACCCTGCCGTCCCTACACTCTAACCACTAGGCTACCCTGCCGTCCCTACACTCTAACCACTAGTCTACCCTGCCGTCCCTACACTCTAACCACTAGTCTACCCTGCCGTCCCTACACTCTAACCACTAGGCTACCCTGCCGTCCCTACACTCTAACCACTAGTCTACCCTGCCGTCCCTACACTCTAACCACTAGTCTACCCTGCCGTCCCTACACTCTAACCACTAGTCTACCCTGCCGTCCCTACACTCTAACCACTAGGCTACCCTGCCGTCCCTACACTCTAACCACTAGTCTACCCTGCCGTCCCTACACTCTAACCACTAGTCTACCCTGCCGTCCCTACACTCTAACCACTAGACTACCCTGCCGTCCCTACACTCTAACCACTAGTCTACCCTGCCGTCCCTACACTCTAACCACTAGTCTACCCTGCCGTCCCTACACTCTAACCACTAGGCTACCCTACCACCTCTACACTCTAACCACTAGGCTACCCTGCCTCCTCTACACTCTAACCACTAGGCTACCCTGCCGCCTCCACACTCTAACCACTAGGCTACCCTGCCTCCTCTACACTCTAACCACTAGGCTACCCTACCACCTCTACACTCTAACCACTAGGCTACCCTGCCTCCTCTACACTCTAACCACTAGGCTACCCTGCCGCCTCCACACTCTAACCACTAGGCTACCCTGCCGTCCCTACACTCTAACCACTAGGCTACCCTACCACCTCTACACTCTAACCACTAGGCTACCCTGCCTCCTCTACACTCTAACCACTAGGCTACCCTGCCGCCTCCACACTCTAACCACTAGGCTACCCTGCCGCCTCCACACTCTAACCACTAGGCTACCCTACCACCTCTACACTCTAACCACTAGGCTACCCTACCACCTCTACACTCTAACCACTAGGCTACCCTACCACCTCTACACTCTAACCACTAGGCTACCCTACCACCTCTACGCTCTAACCACTAGACTACCCTGCCTCCTCTACACTCTAACCACTAGGCTACCCTGCCCCCTCTACACTCTAACCACTAGGCTACCCTACCACCTCTACGCTCTAACCACTAGGCTACCCTGCCCCCTCTACACTCTAACCACTAGGCTACCCTACCACCTCTACACTCTAACCACTAGGCTACCCTGCCTCCTCTACACTCTAACCACTAGGCTACCCTGCCGCCTCCACACTCTAACCACTAGGCTACCCTGCCTCCTCTACACTCTAACCACTAGGCTACCCTGCCGCCTCCACACTCTAACCACTAGGCTACCCTGCCGTCCCTACACTCTAACCACTAGTCTACCCTGCCGTCCCTACACTCTAACCACTAGGCTACCCTGCCGTCCCTACACTCTAACCACTAGTCTACCCTGCCGTCCCTACACTCTAACCACTAGTCTACCCTGCCGTCCCTACACTCTAACCACTAGGCTACCCTGCCGTCCCTACACTCTAACCACTAGTCTACCCTGCCGTCCCTACACTCTAACCACTAGTCTACCCTGCCGTCCCTACACTCTAACCACTAGTCTACCCTGCCGTCCCTACACTCTAACCACTAGGCTACCCTGCCTCCTCTACACTCTAACCACTAGGCTACCCTGCCGCCTCCACACTCTAACCACTAGGCTACCCTGCCTCCTCTACACTCTAACCACTAGGCTACCCTGCCGCCTCCACACTCTAACCACTAGGCTACCCTGCCGTCCCTACACTCTAACCACTAGTCTACCCTGCCGTCCCTACACTCTAACCACTAGGCTACCCTGCCGTCCCTACACTCTAACCACTAGTCTACCCTGCCGTCCCTACACTCTAACCACTAGTCTACCCTGCCGTCCCTACACTCTAACCACTAGGCTACCCTACCACCTCTACACTCTAACCACTAGTCTACCCTGCCGTCCCTACACTCTAACCACTAGGCTACCCTGCCGCCTCTACACTCTAACCACTAGTCTACCCTGCCACCTCTACACTCTAACCACTAGGCTACCCTACCACCTCTACACTCTAACCACTAGGCTACCCTACCACCTCTACGCTCTAACCACTAGACTACCCTGCCTCCTCTACACTCTAACCACTAGGCTACCCTGCCCCCTCTACACTCTAACCACTAGGCTACCCTACCACCTCTACGCTCTAACCACTAGGCTACCCTGCCGTCCCTACACTCTAACCACTAGGCTACCCTACCACCTCTACACTCTAACCACTAGGCTACCCTGCCTCCTCTACACTCTAACCACTAGGCTACCCTGCCGCCTCCACACTCTAACCACTAGGCTACCCTGCCTCCTCTACACTCTAACCACTAGGCTACCCTGCCGCCTCCACACTCTAACCACTAGGCTACCCTGCCGTCCCTACACTCTAACCACTAGTCTACCCTGCCGTCCCTACACTCTAACCACTAGGCTACCCTGCCGTCCCTACACTCTAACCACTAGTCTACCCTGCCGTCCCTACACTCTAACCACTAGTCTACCCTGCCGTCCCTACACTCTAACCACTAGGCTACCCTACCACCTCTACACTCTAACCACTAGGCTACCTACCACCTCTACACTCTAACCACTAGGCTACCTACCACCTCTACACTCTAACCACTAGGCTACCCTGCCTCCACATCATGGGGTGTGGTGTGGAGATTCAGAAGGATTATTATTTGTGTCATCCATTTAGAATAAGGCTGTAGCGTGGAACAAGTCAAGGGGTCTGAATACTTTCTGAAGGCACTGTGTGTATTCTATTTCCCCCAAAATATATATGTGGGATTAGCAATGATGCAGACAATTACATTGATGAAAGCCACAGTCTATCTGCACAATTAAAGCTGATCCACACCCTCATTTTAATTTTAATTTTAAATGGGTTGAATAATTATTGACTGATTACATTTCAACTTTTTTATTTGTAATTGATTTGTAAAAAAATATATATATATATAATAATTAAAATAACATAATTCCACTGACATTATGGTTTATTGTGTGTAGGCCAGTGACAAGAAATCTCGATGTATTCCATTTTATATATATTTTATATATATATTAACAAACAAAAAACATTTAGAAGTCAAGGAGTTGTAGTTCCTTCCCTGGTTGGTTGATATACCGTAATTAAAATAAATAAATTACTGTATGTAAAAATTATTTCTAAGAATTATTATAGATTTGTCTCTATTGCCTTTACAATATGAAGGAAAATAGAGAAAAACTAAAAGCGTCAAGAAACATAAAAATGTCACTTAACACAAGGATTTCTTGGCCTCAGTATTTCACAAGATGAATTGTCACGTGTTGCTGAGGCTGCGTGTAGTTTCTATGTGCTTTCTGCCTGTGGTCTCTGGTTTCTAAAGGGAACGAAAGCCCTCATTGGTGGATTTCCTGTCAAATCTCCTGGTGATTTGCCAGTGTGAGTGTTGTGTGTGTGTTGTGTGTGTGTTGTGTGTGTGTTGTGTGTGTGTTGTGTGTGCATGGACTCTGACATAAGAGCCGGTAGTCAGCTCAGGCAACTCCCCGCTGGCCAACCAACCAATAACAACAGCAGGTGTTTCTCAAGCTGCCGAGCAGCAAAAAAAAATGGTGGTTTTTCAGTGTTGAATATACTTATATATATATATATATATATATATATATATATTTACAGTATCAGTCAAATGTATGAACACAGCTACTCTTTCAAGGGTTGTTCTTTATTTAGACTATTTTCTACATTGTAGAATAATAGTGAAGACATCACAACTATAAAATAACACATATGGAATCATGTAGCAACCAAAAAAAAAAGTGTTAAACAAATCCAAATATATTTCATATTTGAGATTCTTCAAAAGTAGCCACACTTTGCCTTGATGACAGCTTTTGCACACTCATGGTATTCTCTCAACCACCTTCATGAGGTAGTCACCTGGAATGCATTTCAATTAACAGGTGTGCCATATAGAAAAACATTTGTGGGGTTTTTTTTGGAAGGGGGAAAAAAATACTAGGTTTTGTGGCTCGTGACACGTTTTCGACCTAACTAGACACGGCAGGAAAACACTGTCAATGTCACGCCATTTTCTGTGTCGTCAGATTACTACATTATATACAGTCAATGTATACGTTTCATGGTTTAGGCTAGAAGTATTGGGAGCAGCATCTCACTTTGGAGAATTTAAAGGAACATGTCATGAAACATAAAATGACTTAAAAAAATCAATGGAAATCTCTCAGATACAGGAATTGATTGTAGACTAAACACAACGGTAAAGAGAATCTGCTTCACAGATTTACATTCAACTGGATGACACACATTTACCAGCCCCTATCACAGTGTGATATCCTGGCCTAAGTCCCAAAATGCCACCCTATTCCCTATGTAGTGCACTCCTTTTGACCAGGGCATGTAGTGCTACATAGGGAATAGGGTGGCATTTGGGACAAAGCTCAGATCTGCTATACCATTATGTCTGAGATTTGGACATACATTCTGGGAATTAATTAGATGATAGATTAATTACATGCGAAGAGTGAGATGCTTACTGATGATTCAAAAAATATTGTAAATTAAACATTTTTAGGGGGATGGGGGGGTGGATGTTATGACTTTGTAAACAAAGTAAATCGGAAACCAAACTACAAGGTGATATGTGTTGTTTCTGTAGTGTCAGAGTCTAACAGGGAGGTGATATGTGGTGTTAGGTGTTTCTGTAGTGTCAGAGTCTAACAGGGAGGTGATATGTGGTGTTTCTGTAGTGTCAGAGTCTAACAGGGAGGTGATATGTGGTGTTTCTGTAGTGTCAGAGTCTAACAGGGAGGTGATATGTGTTGTTTCTGTAGTGTCAGAGTCTAACAGGGAGGTGATATGTGGTGTTTCTGTAGTGTCAGAGTCTAACAGGGAGGTGATATGTGGTGTTTCTGTAGTGTCAGAGTCTAACAGGGAGGTGATATGTGGTGTTTCTGTAGTGTCAGAGTCTAACAGGGAGGTGATATGTGGTGTTTCTGTAGTGTCAGAGTCTAACAGGGAGGTGATATGTGGTGTTTCTGTAGTGTCAGAGTCTAACAGGGAGGTGATATGTGGTGTTTCTGTAGTGTCAGAGTCTAACAGGGAGGTGATATGTGGTGTTTCTGTAGTGTCAGAGTCTAACAGGGAGGTGATATGTGTTGTTAGGTGTTTCTGTAGTGTCAGAGTCTAACAGGGAGGTGATATGTGGTGTTTCTGTAGTGTCAGAGTCTAACAGGGAGGTGATATGTGGTGTTTCTGTAGTGTCAGAGTCTAACAGGGAGGTGATATGTGGTGTTTCTGTAGTGTCAGAGTCTAACAGGGAGGTGATATGTGTTGTTAGGTGTTTCTGTAGTGTCAGAGTCTAACAGGGAGGTGATATGTGGTGTTTCTGTAGTGTCAGAGTCTAACAGGGAGGTGATATGTGGTGTTTCTGTAGTGTCAGAGTCTAACAGGGAGGTGATATGTGGTGTTTCTGTAGTGTCAGAGTCTAACAGGGAGGTGATATGTGGTGTTTCTGTAGTGTCAGAGTCTAACAGGGAGGTGATATGTGGTGTTTCTGTAGTGTCAGAGTCTAACAGGGAGGTGATATGTGGTGTTTCTGTAGTGTCAGAGTCTAACAGGGAGGTGATATGTGGTGTTTCTGTAGTGTCAGAGTCTAACAGGGAGGTGATATGTGTTGTTAGGTGTTTCTGTAGTGTCAGAGTCTAACAGGGAGGTGATATGTGGTGTTAGGTGTTTCTGTAGTGTCAGAGTCTAACAGGGAGGTGATATGTGGTGTTTCTGTAGTGTCAGAGTCTAACAGGGAGGTGATATGTGGTGTTTCTGTAGTGTCAGAGTCTAACAGGGAGGTGATATGTGGTGTTTCTGTAGTGTCAGAGTCTAACAGGGAGGTGATATGTGGTGTTTCTGTAGTGTCAGAGTCTAACAGGGAGGTGATATGTGGTGTTAGGTGTTTCTGTAGTGTCAGAGTCTAACAGGGAGGTGATATGTGGTGTTTCTGTAGTGTCAGAGTCTAACAGGGAGGTGGTATGTGGTGTTTCTGTAGTGTCAGAGTCTAACAGGGAGGTGATATGTGGTGTTAGGTGTTTCTGTAGTGTCAGAGTCTAACAGGGAGGTGATATGTGTTGTTTCTGTAGTGTCAGAGTCTAACAGGAAGGTGATATGTGTTGTTAGGTGTTTCTGTAGTGTCAGAGTCTAACAGGGAGGTGATATGTGGTGTTTCTGTAGTGTCAGAGTCTAACAGGGAGGTGATATGTGGTGTTAGGTGTTTCTGTAGTGTCAGAGTCTAACAGGGAGGTGATATGTGGTGTTTCTGTAGTGTCAGAGTCTAACAGGGAGGTGATATGTGGTGTTAGGTGTTTCGGTCAGTTGAGAAGAAGAAAGATAAGGAAGACGGTAATGAGAATGTATGAAAACAGACCAAACTATTCCTCATATAGTGATGTAGTACAATCCTGGATTTGTTTCACTCAGTGATATTTGTTCAACATACTTAATAATATTTACTAATATTTATAATGATATTTAATAGTTTAGCCCGGATGGTATTCTTCCCGTATCGAACGATGTTTACTTTGACAAGTGCAGAGTAGAAACACATCTGGCACCATGCTAGTGATATTTGTTCAACATACTTAATAATGTTTACTTTTTTAAAATATTTAGTAGAAACACATCTGGCACCATGCTAGTGATACTTACTTTACTTACTAACGTTATCAGACTGTCAAATGACTTGTCTTTCAATATTCTCATTTGTTGACGGAAATTGGGGTAAAATGAGAAACATGTTTGAAATAACAAATGACTATTTCCACGTTGTTGTTTTATTCATAACAGTGAAGCCGTTGATTCCTCTCAACGTTTTGAAGAAGTGGTCATTTCATCCTCGTAAATAAAGACACAACAGAGAATTAGAAAGATAAGCCTATGAGTCTGGATTAAATCATCAAAAAATGCATTTGTGGATTACGAGGCTGGCGTCATCACAGAATAAACCTGGTAAAATGAAATCCTGGAGTTATAAAGGGGATTCGGTGGGAAGTGAGGGAAACGTAGGACAGCAGACACAGGGGAGATGCACACCTGGAGCAGAGGGAGCACACCTGGAGCAGAGTGAGCACACCTGGAGCAGAGTAAGCACACCTGTAGCAGAGGGAGCACACCTGTAGCAGAGGGAGCACACCTGTAGCAGAGTGAGCACACCTGGAGCAGAGTGAGCACACCTGTAGCAGAGTGAGCACACCTGTAGCAGAGTGAGCACACCTGTAGCAGAGTGAGCACACCTGTAGCAGAGGGAGCACACCTGTAGCAGAGTGAGCACACCTGTAGCAGAGGGAGCACACCTGTAGCAGAGGGAGCACACCTGTAGCAGAGGGAGCACACCTGTAGCAGAGTGAGCACACCTGTAGCAGAGGGAGCACACCTGTAGCAGAGTGAGCACACCTGTAGCAGAGTGAGCACACCTGTAGCAGAGGGAGCACACCTGTAGCAGAGTGAGCACACCTGTAGCAGAGGGAGCACACCTGTAGCAGAGTGAGCACACCTGTAGCAGAGTGAGCACACCTGTAGCAGAGGGAGCACACCTGTAGCAGAGTGAGCACACCTGTAGCAGAGTGAGCACACCTGTAGCAGAGGGAGCACACCTGTAGCAGAGTGAGCACACCTGTAGCAGAGTGAGCACACCTGTAGCAGAGTGAGCACACCTGTAGCAGAGTGAGCACACCTGTAGCAGAGTGAGCACACCTGTAGCAGAGGGAGCACACCTGTAGCAGAGTGAGCACACATGTAGCAGAGTGAGCACACCTGTAGCAGAGGGAGCACACCTGTAGCAGAGGGAGCACACCTGTAGCAGAGTGAGCACACCTGTAGCAGAGTGAGCACACCTGTAGCAGAGGGAGCACACCTGTAGCAGAGTGAGCACACCTGTAGCAGAGTGAGCACACCTGTAGCAGAGTGAGCACACCTGTAGCAGAGGGAGCACACCTGTAGCAGAGTGAGCACACATGTAGCAGAGTGAGCACACCTGTAGCAGAGGGAGCACACCTGTAGCAGAGGGAGCACACCTGTAGCAGAGGGAGCACACCTGTAGCAGAGTGAGCACACCTGTAGCAGAGTGAGCACACCTGTAGCAGAGTGAGCACACCTGTAGCAGAGTGACCACACCTGTAGCAGAGTGACCACACCTGCAGCAGAGTGACTGGATTGTCTAGATAACTCATTTCATTCCTGGATTGCTTAAATAACTAATTTCATTGCTGGATTGTCTAGATAACTCATTTCATTCCTGGATTGTCGAGATAACTCATTTCATTCCTGGATTGTCTAGATAACTCATTTCATTCCTGGATTGTCTAGATAACTCATTTCATTCCTGGATTGTCTAGATAACTCATTTCATTCCTGGATTGTCTAGATAACTCATTTCATTCCTGGATTGTCTAGATAACTCATTTCATTCCTGGATTGTCTAGATAACTCATTTCATTCCTGGATTGTCTAGATAACTCATTTCATTCCTGGATTGTCTAGATAACTCATTTCATTCCTGGATTGTCTAGATAACTCATTTCATTCCTGGATTGTCTAACTGTAGAAGATGCTTCCTCAGTATCGCCTGCTGCTCTCTTAAAGGTGATAGCATCAAATCAAATGGTATTTGTCACTCGCTTGGTAAACAACAGGTATAAACTAAACAGTGAAATGTTTCCTGACGGGCCCTTCCCAACAACAAGTTAGTAATAATAACAGAAGTAAATAAAACACAATGACTAACAATAACTATATACACAGGGTACCAGTACTGAGTTGATGTGCAGGGGTATGAGGTAATAACATGATTATATACACAGGGTACCAGTACAGAGTCAATGTGCAGGGGTATGAGGTAATAACATGGTTATATACACAGGGTACCAGTACTGAGTCAATGTGCAGGGGTATGAGGTAATAACATGGTTATATACACAGGGTACCAGTACAGAGTAGATGTGCAGGGGTATGCGGTAATAACATGGTTATATACACAGGGTACCAGTACTGAGTTGATGTGCAGGGGTATGAGGTAATAACATGGTTATATACACAGGGTACCAGTACTGAATCAATGTGCAGGGGTATGAGGTAATAACATGGTTATATACACAGGGTACCAGTACTGAATCAATGTGCAGGGGTATGAGGTAATAACATGGTTATATACACAAGGTACCAGTACAGAGTCGATGTGCAGGGGTATGAGTACTATTTATTAGTCTGGGAAACTATTTATTAGTCTGGGTAACTATTTATTAGTCTGGGTAACTATTTATTAGTCTGGGTTACTATTTAATAGTCTGGGTAACTATTTATTAGTCTGGGAAACTATTTATTAGTCTGGGTAACTATTTATTAGTCTGGGTAACTATTTATTAGTCTGGGTTACTATTTAATAGTCTGGGTAACTATTTATTAGTCTGGGAAACTATTTATTAGTCTGGGTAACTATTTAATAGTCTGGGTAACTATGTATTAGTCTGGGTAACTATGTATTAGTCTGGGTAACTATGTATTAGTCTGGGTAACTATTTATTAGTCTGGGTAACTATTTATTAGTCTGGGTTACTATTTAATAGTCTGGGTAACTATTTATTAGTCTGGGAAACTATTTATTAGTCTGGGAAACTATTTAATAGTCTGGGTAACTATGTATTAGTCTGGGTAACTATTTAATAGTCTGGGTAACTATTTATTAGTCTGGGTAACTACAGTATTTATTAGGCTGGGTAACTATTTATTAGTCTGGATAACTATTTATTAGTCTGGGTTGCTATTTATTAGTCTGGGTAACTATGTATTAGTCTGGGTAACTATGTATTAGTCTGGGTAACTATGTATTAGTCTGGGTAACTATGTATTAGTCTGGGTAACTATGTATTAGTCTGGGTATTAGTCTGGGTAACTATGTATTAGTCTGGGTATTAGTCTGGGTAACTATGTATTAGTCTGGGTAACTATGTATTAGTCTGGGTAACTATGCATTAGTCTGGGTAACTATGTATTAGTCTGGGTAACTATGTATTAGTCTGGGTAACTATTTATTAGTCTGGGTAACTATGTATTAGTCTGGGTAACTATGTATTAGTCTGGGTAACTATGTATTAGTCTGGATAACTATGTATTAGTCTGGGTAACTATGTATTAGTCTGGGTAACTATGTATTAGTCTGGGTAACTATGTATTAGTCTGGGTAACTATGCATTAGTCTGGGTAACTATGCATTAGTCTGGGTAACTATGCATTAGTCTGGGTAACTATGCATTAGTCTGGGTAACTATGTATTAGTCTGGATAACTATGTATTAGTCTGGGTAACTATGTATTAGTCTGGGTAACTATGCATTAGTCTGGGTAACTATGTATTAGTCTGGGTAACTATGTATTAGTCTGGGTAACTATTTATTAGTCTGGGTAACTATTTATTAGTCTGGATAACTATGTATTAGTCTGGATAACTATGTATTAGTCTGGGTAACTATGTATTAGTCTGGGTAACTATGTATTAGTCTTATGGCTCAGGGGTAGAAGCTGTTCAGCGTCCTGTTGGTTACAGACTTGGAGTATTGATAAAGCTTGTCCTGTATTAGCAGAGAGAACAGTCTATGACATGGGTGGCTGGAATCTTTTAACATGTTTAGGGCCTTCCTCTGAAACCGCCTGGTATAGATGTCCTGGATGGCAGGAAGCTCAGCCCCAGTACACACTACCCTCTGTAGCGCCTAGTGGTCGGATTCCAAGCAGTTGCCCTACCCGGCAGTGATGCGACCAGTCAAGATGCTCTCAATTGTGCAGCTGTATAACTTTTTGAGGATCTGAGGGCCACGGCCAAATGTTTTCAGTCTCCTGAGGGGGAAGAGGCAATGCCGTGCCCTTTTCACAACTGTCTTGGTGTGTGTGGACCATGATAGAGCCTTAGTGATGTGGACACCAAGGAACTTAAAGCTCTCAACCTGCTCTACTACAGCTCTGTGTTTCCTGTAGTCCACGATCAGCTCCTTTGTCTTGCTGACGTTGAAAGAGAGGTTGTTGTTCTGGCACCACACTGCCAGGTCTCTGGCCTCATTCCTATAGGCTGTCTCATCGTTGAGGGAGAGGTTGTTGTTCTGGCACCACACTGCCAGGTCTCTGGCCTCATTCCTATAGGCTGTCTCATCGTTGAGGGAGAGGTTGTTGTTCTGGCACCACACTGCCAGGTCTCTGGCCTCATTCCTATAGGCTGTCTCATCGTTGAGGGAGAGGTTGTTGTTCTGGCACCACACTGCCAGGTCTCTGGCCTCATTCCTATTGGCTGTCTCATCGTTGAGGGAGAGGTTGTTGTTCTGGCACCACACTGCCAGGTCTCTGGCCTCATTCCTATAGGCTGTCTCATCGTTGAGGGAGAGGTTGTTGTTCTGGCACCACACTGCCAGGTCTCTGGCCTCATTCCTATAGGCTGTCTCATCGTTGAGGGAGAGGTTGTTGTTCTGGCACCACACTGCCAGGTCTCTGGCCTCATTCCTATAGGCTGTCTCATCGTTGAGGGAGAGGTTGTTGTTCTGGCACCACACTGCCAGGTCTCTGGCCTCATTCCTATAGGCTGTCTCATCGTTGAGGGAGAGGTTGTTGTTCTGGCACCACACTGCCAGGTCTCTGGCCTCATTCCTATTGGCTGTCTCATCGTTGAGGGAGAGGTTGTTGTTCTGGCACCACACTGCCAGGTCTCTGGCCTCATTCCTATAGGCTGTCTCATCGTTGAGGGAGAGGTTGTTGTTCTGGCACCACACTGCCAGGTCTCTGGCCTCATTCCTTTAGGCTGTCTCATCGTTGAGGGAGAGGTTGTTGTTCTGGCACCACACTGCCAGGTCTCTGGCCTCATTCCTATTGGCTGTCTCATCGTTGATCAGGACAACCACCATCAGCTGAGGCCAAGTGACAAAGGTTGAACTAATCAGACATTACTGAGGCCAGGTGGTAAAGGTTTTATAAATCAGACATCACTGAGGCCAGATGGGAAAGGACTAGACAGTAGTTTGGACCGGGTCAGTGGTAATATCATCCAGAACTAGACAGTAGATTGGACCAGGTCAGTGGTAATATCATCCAGAACTAGACAGTAGTTTGGACCGGGTCAGTGGTAATATCATCCAGAACTAGACAGTAGTTTGGACCGGGTCAGTGGTAATATCATCCAGAACTAGACAGTAGATTGGACCAGGTCAGTGGTAATATCATCCAGAACTAGACAGTAGTTTGGACCGGGTCAGTGGTAATATCATCCAGAACTAGACAGTAGACAGTAGTTTGGACCGGGTCAGTGGTAATATCATCCAGAACTAGACAGTAGTTTGGACCGGGTCAGTGGTAATATCATCCAGAACTAGACAGTAGATTGGACCGGGTCAGTGGTAATATCATCCAGAACTAGACAGTAGTTTGGACCGGGTCAGTGGTAATATCATCCAGAACTAGACAGTAGTTTGGACCGGGTCAGTGGTAATATCATCCAGAACTAGACAGTAGACAGTAGTTTGGACCGGGTCAGTGGTAATATCATCCAGAACTAGACAGTAGTTTGGACCGGGTCAGTGGTAATATCATCCAGAACTAGACAGTAGATTGGACCGGGTCAGTGGTAATATCATCCAGAACTAGACAGTAGATTGGATCGGGTCAGTGGTAATATCAACCAGAACTAGACAGTAGATTGGACCGGGTCAGTGGTAATATCATCCAGAACTAGACAGTAGTTTGGACCGGGTCAGTGGTAATATCATCCAGAACTAGACAGTAGATTGGACCGGGTCAGTGGTAATATCATCCAGAACTAGACAGTAGTTTGGACCGGGTCAGTGGTAATATCATCCAGAACTAGACAGTAGATTGGACCGGGTCAGTGGTAATATCATCCAGAACTAGACAGTAGTTTGGATCGGGTCAGTGGTAATATCATCCAGAACTAGACAGTAGAATGGATCGGGTCAGTGGTAATATCATCCAGAACTAGACAGTAGTTTGGACCGGGTCAGTGGTAATATCATCCAGAACTAGACAGTAGACAGTAGTTTGGACCAGGTCAGTGGTAATATCATCCAGAACTAGACAGTAGTTTGGACCGGGTCAGTGGTAATATCATCCAGAACTAGACAGTAGTTTGGACCGGGTCAGTGGTAATATCATCCAGAACTAGACAGTAGATTGGACCGGGTCAGTGGTAATATCATCCAGAACTAGACAGTAGTTTGGACCGGGTCAGTGGTAATATCATCCAGAACTAGACAGTAGACAGTAGTTTGGACCAGGTCAGTGGTAATATCATCCAGAACTAGACAGTAGACAGTAGTTTGGACCGGGTCAGTGGTAATATCATCCAGAACTAGACAGTAGTTTGGACCGGGTCAGTGGTAATATCATCCAGAACTAGACAGTAGATTGGACCGGGTCAGTGGTAATATCATCCAGAACTAGACAGTAGTTTGGATCGGGTCAGTGGTAATATCATCCAGAACTAGACAGTAGATTGGATCGGGTCAGTGGTAATATCATCCAGAACTAGACAGTAGTTTGGACCGGGTCAGTGGTAATATCATCCAGAACTAGACAGTAGATTAGACCGGGTCAGTGGTAATATCATCCAGAACTAGACAGTAGTTTGAACCGGGTCAGTGGTAATATCATCCAGAACTAGACAGTAGTTTGGACCGGGTCAGTGGTAATATCATCCAGAACTAGACAGTAGTTTGGACCGGGTCAGTGGTAATATCATCCAGAACTAGACAGTAGTTTGGACCGGGTCAGTGGTAATATCATCCAGAACTAGACAGTAGTTTGGACCGGGTCAGTGGTAATATCATCCAGAACTAGACAGTAGTCAGTGTTTATGAGCCTAGCTGACATTAAAGCATTTGTATTAGTCTTTATGAGACTGGTTAGTGGTTATGTTAAAAGTAAGCCACGAGAGACTAAATCAATAGTCAAACATAGAAACTACAGCACTCTACACCAGGCAACACTAGAGAGCAGGGTTGAAAGAACAGTAAAATGTTCAGTACTCCTGTCAGACATCAACTACCATCTGGGGGGGGGGGGCAGGAATAAACAACGTGCTTCCTGGCAGAGAAGCAGCAGGCGGAGGGGCCGTGTCACACCACAACTTCCTGACAACTATAAACCGCAAAACATGCCCTTTGCTTTGTCTTATGTCATAATCGTTTCCCATGTTATTGAGCGAGGGCTCCCAGAGGGCTAGTTAGCCTGATGTCATAACCGTTTCCTATGTTATTGAGCGAGGGCTCCCAGAGGGCTAGTTAGCCTGATGTCATAACCGTTTCCCATGTTATTGAGCGAGGGCTCCCAGAGGGCTAGTTAGCCTGATGTCATAACCGTTTCCCATGTTATTGAGCGAGGGCTCCCAGAGGGCTAGTTAGCCTGATGCCATAACCGTTTCCCATGTTATTGAGCGAGGGCTCCCAGAGGGCTAGTTAGCCTGATGTCATAACCGTTTCCCATGTTATTGAGCGAGGGCTCCCAGAGGGCTAGTTAGCCTGATGCCATAACCGTTTCCCATGTTATTGAGCGAGGGCTCCCAGAGGGCTAGTTAGCCTGATTTCATAACCGTAGGCCCCATCTCATGACTAGACCCCATCTCATGGCTAGGCCCCATCTCATGGCTAGGCCCCATCTCATGACTAGGCCCCATCTCATGACTAGGCCCCATCTCATGACTAGGCCCCATCTCATGACTAGGCCCCATCTCATGACTAGGCCCCATCTCATGGCTAGGCCCCATCTCATGACTAGGCCCCATCTCATGACTAGGCCCCATCTCATGACTAGGCCCAGTCTCATGACTAGGCCCAGTCTCATGACTAGGCCCCATCTCATGACTAGGCCCCATCTCATGACTAGGCCCCATCTCATGACTAGACCCCATCTCATGACTAGGCCCCATCTCATGACTAGGCCCCATCTCATGACTAGGCCCCCATCTCATGACTAGGCCCCATCTCATGACTAGACCCCATCTCATGACTAGGCCCCATCTCATGACTAGGCCCCATCTCATGACTAGGCCCCCATCTCATGACTAGGCCCCCATCTCATGACTAGGCCCCATCTCATAACTAGGCCCCATCTCATGACTAGGCCCCATCTCATGACTAGGCCCCATCTCATGACTAGGCCCCATCTCATGACTCGGCCCCGTCTCATGACTAGACCCCATCTCATGACTCGGCCCCGTCATCATACCACATCATAACGTGTGTTCTCTCTCTCCTAGCATAATAATTCACACAGAAAACAGCCCAAAATATCCTCAACGGAAAACATATCGACTGCTGACTGTCTCCAATTCCAGGCTATTTCTTGATTAAAACATAAAATACTACAATGATAATCAAATACCCTGATATGCCTAACAAAATGTAAACGACTATATCTAAGTTGCTATTCCCCAGGTCGTTCCTGTAAATGAGAATGTGTTCCCAGTCAACTTGCCGAGTAAAATAACGCTTAAATTAAAAAAATTAAAATAAATGAATAAATAAATAAATACAAATGCTGCACTTGGCATTTGTTTTAGCATCCTTCAAAGAATGTAACATTCCCCAATGTATGAACTCAATGACTCCAAGCACTAAAAATAAATTAAATTAGATGGTTATCAAACATACTGGCAGTATTCCATTTATTTGCATCCCATTTTCCATCCTAATCCCTATATAGTGCACTACAGTTGACCATGGCCACTCAAAAGTAGTGCACTATATAGGGAATAGGTTAGCATTTTGTATGCAGCCCTCAATGTATTCATATTGTACATTTATATCAGGGTACAAACACCCATTGTCTACAGAATGAAAACCAGGTGCTTTCTTACTTTTCTGTTGTTATCAACCGTAAGATCCACTTCCTGTTTTCAATGTTCCATCTGACTGGCTGTATCTGAAATGGCACCCTATTCGCTAGTAGTGCACTACAGGGCCCATTGACTCTGGTCGAAAGTAGTGCACTATATAGGGAACAGGGTAACGTTTGGGACACATCCATTGCACTATAATTATGCCTGGTTGGGTGTAGAAGAAACAATCAGGAGGTAACGATGCTCTTAACTCAACTACATTTGCATGAGTTGGAGATACTTGTCTAGTTAAATAAAGGTTGAATAAAAAATGATTTAAAAAAATAAATAAAAACTGAATCTGGATGTTATCATGATGACTATGAAAGCTTATCAAATGATAAATTAATTTAACAGCCAAAGACATGAAAGGTAGTGTTTTCAGGTTGATTCTCCAATCAGAGAATGTCTAAATTATGAAGAAATACTAGTCTACATGTGTGGACCTGTGAGTCACCAATATGAACCTGTCTGTCTGTACTACCTGTCTGTCTGTACTACCTGTCTGTCTGTACTACCTGTCTGTCTGTACTACCTGTCTGTCTGTACAACCTGTCTGTCTGTACTACCTGTCTGTCTGTACAACCTGTCTGTCTGTACTACCTGTCTGTCTGTACTACCTGTCTGTCTGTACTACCTGTCTGTCTGTACAACCTGTCTGTCTGTACTACCTGTCTGTCTGTACAACCTGTCTGTCTGTACTACCTGTCTGTCTGTACTACCTGTCTGTCTGTACTACCTGTCTGTCTGTACAACCTGTCTGTCTGTACAACCTGTCTGTCTGTACTACCTGTCTGTCTGTACTACCTGTCTGTCTGTACTACCTGTCTGTCTGTACAACCTGTCTGTCTGTACTACCTGTCTGTCTGTACTACCTGTCTGTCTGTACTACCTGTCTGTCTGTACAACCTGTCTGTCTGTACTACCTGTCTGTCTGTACAACCTGTCTGTCTGTACAACCTGTCTGTCTGTACTACCTGTCTGTCTGTACTACCTGTCTGTCTGTACTACCTGTCTGTCTGTACTACCTGTCTGTCTGTACTACCTGTCTGTCTGTACAACCTGTCTGTCTGTACTACCTGTCTGTCTGTACTACCTGTCTGTCTGTACTACCTGTCTGTCTGTACTATGTATGTACGACCGTAAGTCACATTGGATAAAATACGCTGAAAAGGCAAACACATCTAACCATGAATTACATGCAGAACAAGGCATACAAGGTGTGACCCATGTCAGCTGTAGGGCGGTGTTTATACCCTGTAATGTAGTAGCTGTAGGGTGGTGTTTATACCCTGTAATGTAGTGGCTGTAGGGTGGTGTTTATACCCTGTAATGTAGTGGCTGGAGTGCGGTGTTTATACACTGCAATGTAGTAGCTGTAGGGTTGTGTTTATACCCTGTAATTTAGTAGCTGTAGGGTGGTGTTTATACCCTCTAATGTAGTAGCTGTAGGGCGGTGTTTATACCCTGTAATGTAGTAGCTGTAGGGCGGTATTTATACCCTGTAATGTAGTGGCTGTAGGGTTGTGTTTATACCCTGTAATGTAGTGGCTGTAGGGTTGTGTTTATACCCTGTAATGTAGTGGCTGTAGGGCGGTGTTTATACCCTGTAATATAGTAGCTGTAGGGCGGTGTTTATACCCTGCAATGTAGTAGCTGTAGGGCGGTGTTTATACCCTGTAAGGTAGTAGCTGTATGGCGGTGTTTATACCCTGTAAGGTAGTAGCTGTATGGCGGTGTTTATACCATGTAATGTAGTAGCTGTAGTGCGGTGTTTATACCCTGTAATGTAGTAGCTGTAGAGCGGTGTTTATACCCTGTAATGTAGTAGCTTTAGAGCGGTGTTTATACCCTGTAATGTAGTAGCTGTAGGGCGGTGTTTATACCATGTAATGTAGTGGCTGTAGGGCGGTGTTTATACCCTGTAATATAGTAGCTGTAGGGCGGTGTTTATACCCTGTAATGTAGTAGCTGTAGAGCGGTGTTTATACCCTGTAATGTAGTGGCTGTAGGGCGGTGTTTATACCCTGTAATGTAGTAGCTGTAGAGCGGTGTTTATACCCTGTAATGTAGTGGCTGTAGGGCGGTGTTTATACCCTGTAATGTAGTAGCTGTAGGGCGGTGTTCATACTCTGTAATGTAGTGGCTGTAGGGTTGTGTTTATACCCTGTAGAGGGGTGTTTATACCCTGTAGAGCGGTGTTTATACCCTGTAATGTAGTGGCTGTAGAGTCGTGTTTATACCCTGTAGAGGGGTGTTTATACCCTGTAGAGCGGTGTTTATACCCTGTAGAGCGGTGTTTATACCCTGTAGAGCGGTGTTTATACCCTGTAGAGCGGTGTTTATAACCTGTAGAGCGGTGTTTATACCCTGTAGAGCGGTGTTTATACCCTGTAGAGCGGTGTTTATACCCTGTAGAGCGGTGTTTATACCCTGTAGAGCGGTGTTTATACCCTGTAGAGCGGTGTTTATAACCTGTAGAGCGGTGTTCATACCCTGTAACGTAGCGGTTTATTGAACATGATTCAACTCCAGGCCATAGCCTCCTCCAGTCTTAGATAACTGTGATTTCAGCTGAGAGGGGGGGTTAGCTCTGATACCGAACAGTTTTAAATATGCATTTGACCTTGAACGAGACTGCAACGGGGTGGAGATGGGTCAAAGAGAGAATAATCCCAGGCTGGAAATGCTACTTTGCTTACAGAAATACAGTAATTGGGATGAAAGAACAACTACGTCACTGAAGGAGATAAGAAACCGTAGAGGGAATAAACATTTGACTGAATGAGAGAGATAATTCAGAACACAGCCACAGACCAAGCACAGTAGCACTATCACGGTGTGTGTGTGTGTGTGTGTGTGTGTGTGTGTGTGTGTGTGTGTGTGTGTGTGTGTGTGTGTGTGTGTGTGTGTGTGTGTGTGTGTGTGTGTGTGTGTGTACATATATATCTGTGGGTATTCCTGTTACCGTGTGGTCATAGTCAAAATATAGATATTATGCAAGGCAGTCTAAGGCAGTCTAAGGCAGTCTCAAGGCAGTCTCAAGGCAGTCTCAAGGCAGTCTGAAGGCAGTCTGAAGGCAGTCTGAGGCAGTCTGAAGGCAGTCTGAAGGCAGTCTCAAGGCAGTCTCAAGGCAGTCTGAGGCAGTCTGAAGGCAGTCTGAAGGCAGTCTGAGGCAGTCTGAAGGCAGTCTGAGGCAGTCTCAAGGCAGTCTGAAGGCAGTCTGAAGGCAGTCTGAGGCAGTCTGAAGGCAGTCTGAAGGCAGTCTCAAGGCAGTCTCAAGGCAGTCTGAGGCAGTCTGAAGGCAGTCTGAAGGCAGTCTGAGGCAGTCTGAAGGCAGTCTGAGGCAGTCTGAAGGCAGTCTGAAGGCAGTCTGAGGCAGTCTGAAGGCAGTCTGAGGCAGTCTGAAGGCAGTCTGAAGGCAGTCTCAAGGCAGTCTCAAGGCAGTCTGAGGCAGTCTGAGGCAGTCTGAAGGCAGTCTGGAGGCAGTCTGAAGGCAGTCTGAGGCAGTCTGAAGGCAGTCTGAGGCAGTCTGAAGGCAGTCTGAAGGCAGTCTGAAGGCAGTCTGAAGGCAGTCTGAGGCAGTCTGAAGGCAGTCTGAAGGCAGTCTGAGGCAGTCTCAAGGCAGTCTCAAGGCAGTCTGAGGCAGTCTGAAGCAGTCTCAAGGCAGTCTCAAGGCAGTCTGAAGGCAGTCTGAGGCAGTCTGAGGCAGTCTGAAGGCAGTCTGAAGGCAGTCTGAAGGCAGTCTGAAGGCAGTCTGAAGGCAGTCTGAAGGCAGTCTGAAGGCAGTCTGAAGGCAGTCTCGAGGCAGTCTCGAGGCAGTCTCAAGGCAGTCTCAAGGCAGTCTGAGGCAGTCTCAAGGCAGTCTGAAGGCAGTCTGAGGCAGTCTGAGGCAGTCTGAGGCAGTCTGAAGGCAGTCTGAAGGCAGTCTGAAGGCAGTCTGAGGCAGTCTGAAGGCAGTCTGAAGGCAGTCTGAGGCAGTCTGAGGCAGTCTGAAGGCAGTCTGAGGCAGTCTGAGGCAGTCTGAGGCAGTCTGAAGGCAGTCTGAGGCAGTCTGAGGCAGTCTGAGGCAGTCTGAAGGCAGTCTGAGGCAGTCTGAGGACGTCTGAAGGCAGTCTGAAGGCAGTCTGAAGGCAGTCTGAGGCAGTCTGAAGGCAGTCTGAGGCAGTCTGAAGGCAGTCTGAGGCAGTCTGAAGGCAGTCTGAAGGCAGTCTGAAGGCAGTCTGAGGCAGTCTGAAGGCAGTCTGAAGGCAGTCTGAAGGCAGTCTGAGGCAGTCTGAAGGCAGTCTGAAGGCAGTCTGAGGCAGTCTCAAGGCAGTCTCAAGGCAGTCTCAAGGCAGTCTGAGGCAGTCTGAGGCAGTCTCAAGGCAGTCTCAAGGCAGTCTCAAGGCAGTCTCAAGGCAGTCTGAAGGCAGTCTGAGGCAGTCTGAAGGCAGTCTGAAGGCAGTCTGAAGGCAGCCTGAGGCAGTCTGAAGGCAGTCTGAAGGCAGTCTGAAGGCAGTCTGAAGGCAGTCTGAGGCAGTCTGAAGGCAGTCTGAAGGCAGTCTGAGGCAGTCTGAAGGCAGTCTGAGGCAGTCTGAAGGCAGTCTGAAGGCAGTCTGAGGACGTCTGAAGGCAGTCTGAGGCAGTCTGAAGGCAGTCTGAGGCAGTCTGAAGGCAGTCTGAGGCAGTCTGAAGGCAGTCTGAGGCAGTCTGAAGGCAGTCTGAAGGCAGTCTGAGGCAGTCTGAAGGCAGTCTGAGGCAGTCTGAAGGCAGTCTGAGGCAGTCTGAAGGCAGTCTGAAGGCAGTCTGAGGCAGTCTGAAGGCAGTCTGAGGCAGTCTGAAGGCAGTCTGAGGCAGTCTGAAGGCAGTCTGAAGGCAGTCTGAAGGCAGTCTGAGGCAGTCTGAAGGCAGTCTGAGGCAGTCTGAAGGCAGTCTGAAGGCAGTCTGAAGGCAGTCTGAAGGCAGTCTGAAGGCAGTCTGAAGGCAGTCTGTTTGAGGTAATATGTTTCAAAAAGGAAAAGTACGAGTCCTGGTTTGACTGTGTTTGTTACCCAGCAGCATGACTGTTAGTATAACCATTAGCAGAAGTGTGAACCACAAAGACCCAGGAAACCTTAGCAGCGAGAGACAGACACAGCGAGGCTTCCTGAAGGGCCCCTTACTGGAAGATAAAGAACCATATTCATAGGCTTTGTCCCAAATGGCACCTTAGGCTCTGGTCAAAAGTAGGGCACTAGATAGGGAATAGGGCTCTGGTCTAAAGTAGGGCACTAGATAGGGAATAGGGCTCTGGTCTAAAGTAGGGCACTAGATAGGGAATAGGGAAACCTCAGTGTATTACTGACGTTGGTTGAAAAAAAAAAAAAAATAGGACCATCAGTAATTTAGGTTAAACAGGAAGCTGAATGCCGTGTGAATGCCGTTACTGAGACGTTTTCTGTTGACCCTCAAACGTCACGTTCAAGTCATGCGCGTGCATCCCGACATCAAAATGCTCCGTAGCAGGATAGCTAACGCTGAGGACCTTGACGGACTGACGTAGCAGGATAGCTAACGCTGAGGACCTTGACGGACTGACGTAGCCGGATAGCTAACGCTGAGGACCTTGACGGACTGACGGCTATAGCTATGTTCAACAAGTATGTTATTCGACAAGCTGTGTCTAGCTTCTATTTGGGATATTTCACCTTTTGGCTTCGATGGCCTTGATCTAAACATGTACAGGTGGCCCCGAAGGCCTTGATCTAAACATGTCCAGGTGGCTTGGAAGGCCCTGATCTAAACATGTCCAGGTGGCTTTGAAGGCCCTGATCTAAACATGTCCAGGTGGCTTGGAAGGCATTGATCTAAACATATAACATATCCAGGTGGCTTGGAAGGCCCTGATCTAAACATATCCAGGTGGCTTGGAAGGCCCTGATCTAAACATGTCCAGGTGGCTTGGAAGGCCCTGATCTAAACATATCCAGGTGGCTTGGAAGGCCCTGATCTAAACATCTCCAGGTGGCTTCAAATGCCCTAATCTAAACATGTCCAGGTGGCTTGGAAGGCATTGATCTAAACATATAACATATCCAGGTGTCTTGGAAGGCCCTGATCTAAACATGTCCAGGTGGCTTCGAAGGCCCTGATCTAAACATGTCCAGGTGGCTTGGAAGGCCCTGATCTAAACATATCCAGGTGGCTTGGAAGGCCCTGATCTAAACATATCCAGGTGGCTTGGAAGGCCCTGATCTAAACATCTCCAGGTGGCTTCGAATGCCCTAATCTAAACATGTCCAGGTGGCTTGGAAGGCATTGATCAAACATATAACATATCCAGGTGGCTTGGAAGGCCCTGATCTAAACATATCCAGGTGGCTTGGAAGGCCCTGATCTAAACATGTCCAGGTGGCTTGGAAGGCCCTGATCTAAACATATCCAGGTGGCTTGGAAGGCCCTGATCTAAACATCTCCAGGTGGCTTCGAATGCCCTAATCTAAACATGTCCAGGTGGCTTGGAAGGCATTGATCTAAACATATCCAGGTGGCTTGGAAGGCCCTGATCTAAACATATCCAGGTGGCTTGGAAGGCCCTGATCTAAACATATCCAGGTGGCTTGGAAGGCCCTGATCTAAACATATCCAGGTGGCTTGGAAGGCCTTGATCTAGACAAGTCCTATGTACAGTGGCTTGTGAAAGTCTTCACCCCCCCACCCCTGACATTTTTTCTATTTTGTTGCCTTACAACCTGGAATTCAAATTGATTTGGGGGGGTTTGTATCATTTGATTTAAACAACATGCCTACCACTTTGAAGATGCAAAATAAGTTTTATTGTGTAACAATTAGGAAATACGACAACAACAAAAAAGAAAACTTGAGCGTGCATAACTATTCACCCCCCAAAGTCAATACTTTGTAGCTCCACCTTGTACAGCAATAACAGTTTTAAATCTATGGGGGAATGTCTTTATAAGCTTGGCACATGTAGACACTGGGATTTCTGCCCATTCTTCAAGGCAAAACAGCTCCAGCCCCTTCAAGTTGGATGGGTTCCGCTGGTGTACAGCAGTCTTTAAGTCATACCACAGATCCTAAATTGGATTGAGGTCTGGGCTTTGACTAGGCATTTAAATGTTTCCCCTTAAACCTCTCAAGTTTTGCTTTAGCAGTATGCTTAGGGTCATTGTCCTGCTGGAAGGTGAACCTCCGTCCCAGTCTAAAATCTCTGGAAAACTGAAACATGTTTCCTTCAAGAATTTCCCTATATTTAGCTCCCTCCATCATTCCTTCAATTCTGACGAGTTTCCCAGTCCCTGCCGATGATAAAACATCCCCACAGCATGATGCTGCCACCACCATGCTTCACTGTGGGGATGGAGTTCTCGGGGGGAATGGGGGGTGTTGGGTTTGCGCCAGACATAGCGTTTTCATTGATGGCCAAAAAGCTCAATTTTAGTCTAATCTGACCAGAGTACCTTCTTCCAAATGTTTGGGGAGTCTCCCACATGCCTTCTGGCAAACACCAAATGTGTTTGCTTATTGATTTCTTTAAGTAATGGCTTTTTTTCTGGCCAGTCTTCTGTAAAGCCACTCTGTCGTTGGCTGTCCGTCGCTTCATATTCATCGCCAAACCCACTGGCTCCAGGTGATCTACAGTATGTCTTTGCTAGGTAAAGTCCCCCCTTATCTCAGCTCACTGGTCACCATAGCAGCACCCACCCGTAGCACGTGCTCCAGCGGGTATATCTCACTGGTCACCCCCAAAGCCAATTGCTCCTTTGGCCGCCTTCCAGTTTTCTGCAAAAATCACTCAAGCAGGAGACTCATATCTCCCTCACTAACTTCAAGCACCAGCTGTCTGAGAAGCTCACAACTCCTGTATATAGCCCATCTGTAAATAACCCATCTATCCAACTACCTCATCCCCATATTGTTATTTATTGCTCCTTTGCACCCCATTATCTTTACTTGCACATTCATCTTCTGCACATCTACCATTCCAGTGTTTAATTGCTATATTGTAATTGCTTTGCCACCATGGCCTATTTATTGCCTTACCTCCCTTATCCTACCTCATTTGCACACACTGTATATAGATTTTGTATATAGACTTGTTCTATTGTGTTATTGACTGTATGTTTCTTTATTCCAAGCGCTGTTTTGCTTTGTCTTAGCCAGGTCGCAGTTGTAAATGAGAACTTGTTCTCAACTGGCCTACCTGGTTAAATAAAGGTGAAATAAAAATAAATAAAAAATGCATCTCACATCTAAAGCCACAGAAACCTGCTCTGAGGAAGTCAGTCTCCCGTTTGCTTAAGAGTCAAATCCTTTCCAAATTCTCTACACAAAGCTTTCAGAACTGGTTTGACTTTGGCGGTTGATTAATTTCCTCTATAGAGGAGTATTATTAGGTTGTTGTTCTGTCTTTCACTCACTAATTGGCTCATAGCGGCTCTGTTCTATAGCGGTTTCCATAGTAACAGCGCGTGTTGTTGTTGTTTTTTTCTTATAAAGCTTACTGATTAGAAATATGACTAATATGAGTACCGGTGAACCAAGTCTGGAACCAACATGTCCCCGAGTCATAAGACTATTAAATAGTTAGTCCGGGTTGATATTGGATTAAATAGTTAGTCAGGGTTGGTATTGGATTAAATAGTTAGTCCGGGTTGATATTGGATTAAATAGTTAGTCCGGGTTGATATTGGATTCAATAGTTAGTCCGGGTTGATATTGGATTCAATAGTTAGTCCGGGTTGATATTGGATTAAATAGTTAGTCCGGGTTGATATTGGATTAAATAGTTAGTCTGGGTTGATATTGGATTCAATAGTTAGTCCGGGTTGATATTGGATTAAATAGTTAGTCCGGGTTGATATTGGATTAAATATTTGACAATCTGCTTGACCCTTTTTGCACAATTATTTTTTGGGGGAGACTCAATTACCTGGTACCCCTGCACATATCTACCTCAATTACCTGGTATCCCTGCACATATCTACCTCAATTACCTGGTATCCCTGCACATATCTACCTCAATTACCTGGTACCCAGGCACATATCTACCTCAATTACCTGGTACCCCTGCACATATCTACCTCAATTACCTGGTATCCCTGCACATATCTACCTCAATTACCTGGTACCCCAGCACATATCTACCTCAATTACCTGGTACCCTGTGTATATAGCCTGGTATTACCTCGTAGCCCTGCACATTGACTCCATACTGGTACCCTGTGTATATAGCCTGGTATTACCTCGTAGCCCTGCACATTGACTCCATACTGGTACCCTGTGTATATAACCTAGTATTGTTACTCATGGCATATTAATAATTACTTTTCTATTATTTCCTGTATTTTCGTTCCCTCTCAACATTTCTTAATATTTCCATTAACATGTTATTAATTAAGGCAACTCTATTTTGGTATTTTTCAAACAGACTTAAAAAGATGAATTCAAGGTCAGAGGTTTTTTTTGGTTTGTTTACACAGCCCTTGGATTTCTTAATTGGCAAAAGGGAGGAGTATGGTGTTGTCTTTCATATAAGGTCATGGAAAGGTCATGGAAAGGTCATGTGACTGGGGGATACAGCCCCTGGATACAATTTAAAAAAAAAACATCCAACTTTATTGTCCACAGTCACAGCGAACAACAGAAATGAATATTCTGCTCTCTTGATTTCTCAACTCCCCAGACACACCACACGCAGTAGAAAGGAGCACAGGGGCCATGCAGCACCCCTGGGTGGAGAGCATGTTGTGGGGTTAAGGGCCTTGATCAAGGGACCAACGGGATTCTTGTTAGGATATGAACCCAGCAGCCCTCCAGTTGCTAGATCAATTCCACCCCCCCACACACACACACACACACACACACACACACAACGCCCGGCCGGATTTGAACAGGCAACCCAGTCGTCTACAGGCCCAACTCCTACCACCCTGTTTGACCCTTGACCCTTGACCCTTGATTGTGGCCTACGATCATGCACCCCTTTTATCAGTGTCTGAATCGCCGTCTCTTACCTCCAGCAAGGTCAATGGGGTCTCCCGTCTTGTAGGGGTTGAACTGGGGCTTCGGGGCCACCACAGGGCCAAACTTTTTAGGGGTCTGCTTCTGGGAAAGAGAGATACTAGGGACGCCCATGGCAGGGGTGGTCTCCATCCGGGCTTTCACCTGAACCTCTCCTTCACCGGTCCACATGGTTCTACAGAGGACGAGGAAAAGAAGAGGAGGAAGGTTAGGACATAGTTTACAACGGTTCTGCAGAGGAAGAGGAGGAAGAAGAGGAAGCGTTAACAGCCAGGTGAGGTCACTCTCCCCATGTGATACAGAACATCCACTATATATACAGCAGTATGAGGACACCCCTTCAAATTAGTGGATTCGGCTATTTCAGCCACACCTGTTGCTGACAGGTGTATTAAATCGTGCACACAGCCATGCAATCTCCATAGACAAACATTGGCAGTAGAATGGCCTTACTGAAGAGCTCAGTGACTTTCAACGTGGCAGCATCATAGGATGCCACAATTCCAACAAGTTTTATTTATCAAATTGCTGCCCTGCTAGAGCTGCCCTGGTCAAATGTAAGTGCTGTTATTGTGAAGTGGAAACGTCTAGGAGCAACAACAGCTCAGCTGTGAAGTGTACTCAAAGCAGACCAACTGTCAAGTGTCTTCACTGACATTTTCAACCAGTCCCTGACTGAGTCTGTAATATCTACATGTTTCAAGCAGACCACCGTACCCCCTGTGCCCAAGGAAGCGAAGGTAACCTGGCCTAAATGACTACCGACCCGTTGCACTCACGTCTGTAGCCATGAAGTGCTTTGAAAGGCAGGTCATGACTCACATCAACACCATCCTCCATGATACCATAGACCCACTCCAATTCACATACCACTCCACACTGCCCACTCCCACCTGGACAAAAGGAACACCTATGTGAGAATGCTGTTCATTGACTACAGCTCAGCATTCAACACCATAGTGCCCTCAAAGCTCATCACTAAGCTAAGGACCCTGGGACTAAACTCCTCTCTCTGCAACTGGATCCTGGACTTCCTGATGGGCCGCCCCCAAGTGGTGAGGGTAGGTAACAACACATCTGCCACACTGATCATCAACACTGGGGCCCCTCAGGGGTGTGTACTTAGTCCCCTCCTGTACTCCCTGTCCACCCTACGTGGCCAAACACGAAATACCATCATTAAGTTTGCTGACGACACAACAGTGGTTGGCGTGATCACTGACAACGACGAGACAGCCTATAGGGAGGAGGTCAGCGACCTGGCAGTGTGGTGCCAGGACTTCAACCTCTCCCTCAATGTGAGCACGACAAAGGAGATGATTGTGGACTATAGGAAAAAGAGGACCGAACAGGCCCCCATTCGCATCGACGGGGCTGCAGTGGAGCAGGTTGAGAACTTCACGTTCCTTGTTGTCCACATCACCAACAAACTATCATGGTCCAAACACACCATGACAGTCGTGAAGCGGGCACAACAACGCCTATTCTCCCTTAGGAGACTGAAAAGATTTGGCATGGGTCCTCAGATCCTCAAAATGTTCGAGAGCTGCAACATCGAGACTGGTTGCATCACCGCCTGGTATGGTAAGGCACTACAGAGGGTAGTGAGTACAACCCAGTACATCACTGGGGCAAAGCTTCCTGCCATCCAGGACCTTTGTACCAGGCGGTGTCAGAGGAAGGCCCTAAAAATGGTTAAAGACTCCAGTCATCCTAGTCACAGACTGTTCTCTCTGCTACCGCACGGCATGCGGTACAGGAGCGCCAAGTCTAGGACCAAGAGGCTCCTTAACAGCTTCTACCCCCTCAAGCCATAAGACTGCTGAACAACTAATCGAATTGCCCCCGGACTATTACATTGACCCCCCCCTCCCCTTTGTATTTACATTGCTCCTACTCACTGTTTATTATCTATGCAGAGTCACTGTATTCGGCATACTGTATTATTGACTGTATGTTTGTTTTACTCCATGTGTAACTCTGTGTCGTTGTATGTGTCGAACTGCTTTGCTTTATCTTGGCCAGGTCGCAATTGTAAATGAGAACTTGTTCTCAACTTGCCTACCTGGTTAAATAAAGGTGAAATAAATTAAAAAATTTAAAAAACATGTGACAAATGAAGTCTGATTTGATGTCGTGTACCATTGGAGTCAGTTTGATCAATGATTGACAAGGACAGTGGCAGAGTGCTAAATGGCACAATGTGGGATCCAGCCAGTAAAAGCATCAGTATGGTGTAAGATAAACCTCTGTGTCCATAATTGAAGCATTCCTAGTTAAATAAAGGTCAAATTAAACATTCCAAATGGACATATTGAAGCATTCTGAAGGGACATATTGAAGCATACTGAAGGGACATATTGAAGCATTCCAAATGGACATATTGAAGCATTCCAAATGGACATATTGAAGCATTCTGAAGGGACATATTGAAGCATTCTGAAGGGACATATTGAAGCATTCCAAATGGACATATTGAAGCATTCTGAAGGGACATATGGAAGCATTCCAACTGGACATATTGAAGCATTCTGAAACTGGCATATTGAAGCATTCCAAATGGACATATTGAAGCATTCCAAATGGACATATTGAAGCATTCTGAAGGGACATATTGAAGCATTCTGAAACGGACATATTGAAGCATTCCAAATGGACATATTGAAGCATTCTGAAGGGACATATTGAAGCATTCTGAAGGGACATATTGAAGCATTCCAAATGGACATATTGAAGCATTCTGAAGGGACATATTGAAGCATTCTGAAGGGACATATTGAAGCATTCTGAAACTGATATATTGAAGCATTCTGAAGGGACATTTCATTCTTCCTGGTTGACTGGTCCAATGGTCTCCATAGTGATTTTATGCTACAATAAGGGTTGAAAGTTTATGTCTGAAAATTTGACCTGCATATGGACATTTGAAACGCAATGAACTGTTGACAATTCATTTATTTTATTTAACCTTTATTTAACAAGGCAAGTCAGTTAAGCACAAATTCATATTTACAATGATGGCCTAGGAACAGTGGGTTAACTGCCTTGTTCAGGGGCAGAACAGATTTGTACCTTGTCAGCTAGGGGATTTGATCAAGCAAACCTTTCAGTTACTAGTCCAACGCTCTAACCACTAGACTAACCTGCCGTCTCTACACTCTAACCACTAGGCCACCCTGCCGTCCCTACGCTCTAACCACTAGGCTACCTGTTGCCAATGATAAAACAAAGCTTTTAAAAATCTCTTCCACAAGCCACTGTCCAAGGTTTCAAGCCACTGTCCTAGGTTTCAAGTCACTGTCCTCGGTTTAAAGTCACGGTTTAAAGCCACTGTCCTAGGTTTCAAGTCACTGTCCTCGGTTTCAAGCCACTGTCCTAGGTTTTAAGTCACTGTCCTAGGTTTAAAGACACTGTCCAAGGTTTTAAGTCACTGTCCTAGGTTTAAAGACACTGTCCAAGGTTTAAAGCCACTGTCCTAGGATTCAAGACACTGTCCTAGGATTCAAGACACTGTCCTAGGATTCAATCCACTGTCCTAGGTTTCAAGTCACGGTTTAAAGCCACTGTCCTAGGTTTCAAGCCACTGTCCTAGGATTCAATCCACTGTCCTAGGTTTCAAGTCACGGTTTAAAGCCACTGTCCGAGGTTTCAAGCCACTGTCCTAGGTTTCAAGTCACTGTCCTAGGTTTCAAGTCACTGTCCTAGGTTTCAAGTCACTGTCCTAGGTTTCAAGCCACTGTCCTAGGATTCAATCCACTGTCCTAGGTTTCAAGTCACTGTCCTCGGTTTAAAGTCACTGTCCTCGGTTTAAAGCCACTGTCCTAGGTTTCAAGCCACTGTCCTAGGTTTCAAGTCACTGTCCTAGATTTCAAGTCACTGTCCTAGGTTTCAAGCCACTGTCCTAGGATTCAATCCACTGTCCTAGGTTTCAAGTCACTGTCCTCGGTTTAAAGTCACTGTCAACGGGTTAAAGCCACTGTCCTAGGTTTCAAGCCACTGTCCTAGGTTTCAAGCCACTGTCCGAGGTTTCAAGCCACTGTCCGAGGTTTCAAGCCACTGTCCTAGGTTTCAAGTCACTGTCCTAGGTTTCAAGTCACTGTCCTAGGTTTCAAGCCACTGTCCTAGGTTTCAACTCATTTTAAAGAACGTGAGATACACATGTGTTTGTGTCATTGTCAGGCCTGATTGAAGATCAAACTCTCAAATGACGGATTCAAAACTTCCACCTCTGTAATGACAATGTACATTTTTCCTTGAGTCCCAAACCAGTTCTAATCTGATCCTGGAGGAGGATGAGGAGGACGAGGACAAGGAGGATGAAAAGGAGGAGGAGGAGGAGGAGGAGGACGAGGAGGACGAGGACAAGGAGGATGAGGAGGACGAGGAGGAGGAGGAGGAGGAGGAGGAGGACGAGGACAAGGAGGATGAGGATGAGGAAGAGGAGGACAAGGAGGAGGAGGAGGACAAGGAGGAGGAGGAGGACAAGGAGAAGGACGAGGAGGACGAGGATGAGGAGGACGAGGACAAGGAGGATGAGGAGGACGAGGACAAGGAGGATGAGGAGGACGAGGAGGAGGAGGAGGAGGAGGAGGACGAGGACAAGGAGGATGAGGATGAGGAAGAGGAGGACAAGGAGGAGGAGGAGGACAAGGAGGAGGAGGAGGACAAGGAGGAGGACGAGGAGGACGAGGATGAGGAGGACGAGGACAAGGAGGATGAGGACAAGGAAGAGGAGGACAAGGATGAGGAGGACGAGGACAAGGAGGAGGAGGACGAGGAAGAGGAGGACGAGGAGGACAAGGATGAGGAGGAGGAGGAGGTCGAGGAGGAGGAGGATGAGGAGGACGAGGATGAGGAGGACGAGGACAAGGAGGATGAGGAGGACGAGGAGGAGGAGGATGAGGAGGAGGAGGAGGACGAGGAGGAGGAAGAGGAGGAGGACAAGGAGGAGGAGGACGAGGATGAGGAGGACGAGGACAAGGAGGATGAGGACAAGGAAG
>NC_088235.1:114676042-114681042 GCF_036934945.1 Oncorhynchus masou masou | reverse complement strand
CGGGTTGGATGCGCGCTGTGTTAATAAGAAGCAGTGCGGCTTGGTTGGGTTGTGTATCGGAGGACGCATGACTTTCGACCTTCGTCTCTCCCGAGCCCGAACGGGAGTTGTAGCGATGAGACAAGACAGTAACTACTAACAATTGGACACCATGAAAAAAGGGAGAAAATAAAATAAAATAAAAAGGTCTCTACTATGGAAACACGAGTCAATCAACTCCACCAATTCAGTACCTCTTGAGAACTGTAACTTGGTCGACAAAAAAAACTAAAACGTTTGATTTCACATCATTTGATAATTTTGTTATAAAGAGTACATATTCAACAACAATTAATTGATGAATGAAATTGTATTTTGGTGTCAAATCGCCAGTTTGGCAACCCATTCTTTATGGGTTGAATTGACATATAAACAAAGGTCAAATTAAACATTACAATAATTCACTGCGGTCATTTTTTTTTATTGTTAAAAATTGTGGCCAGTCTATCTATGGGTAACAGGGTTGACATGTACAGTACAACCCACTCTGTATTCCACCACAAAACATCAGCGTTGCCCTTAAAATGAATCACTCATTACATGAAATAAATGAATCATTAATCACATGAAATAAATGAATCACTCATTACATTAAATAATTGAATCATTAATCACATGAAATAAATGAATCATTAATCACATGAAATAAATGAATCATTAATCACATGAAATAAATGAATCACTCATTTCATGAAATAAATTACTCATTAATCACATTAAATAAATGAATCACTCATTACATGAAATAAATGAATCACTAATCACACTAATTAATCGCTAATCACATTAAAAAATTGCTAATGCTCAGAGATTAATTGATCAACGCCACAAAATAAGTAAGTCGTTACAGTAGTGACCGTTTGACTTGGCAGTGCGATACACATTTTTAATTGGTAGCAAAGGTTCAACAATGTTTCTTCTTTCCTAAGAAACGACCCCTGATTAACCCTGTGTCTTTAGTAGTAATGTACCCTGATTAACCCTGTGTCTTTAGTAGTAATGTACTCTGATTAACCCTGTGTCTTTAGTAGTAATGTACCCTGATTAACCCTGTGTCTTTAGTAGTAATGTACTCTGATTAACCCTGTGTCTTTAGTAATAATGTACTCTGACCCTGATTAACAGCGTGTCTTTAGTAGTAATGTACTCTGACCCTGATTAACCCTGTGTCTTTAGTAATAATGTACCCTGATTAACCCTGTGTCTTTAGTAGTAATGTACCCTGATTAACCCTGTGTCTTTAGTAATAATGTACTCTGATTAACCCTGTGTCTTTAGTAATAATGTACTCTGATGAACCCTGTGTCTTTAGTAATAATGTACCCTGATTAACCCTGTGTCTTTAGTAATAATGTACTCTGACTAACCCTGTGTCTTTAGTAGTAATGTACTCTGGTTAAAGGGTAAACAGTACAGTTCCCGGGGTTAAAGGGTAAACAGTACGGTTCCCGGGGTTAAAGGGTTAACAGTACGGTTCTCGGGGTTAAAGGGTTAAAGGGTAAACAGCACGGTTCCCGGGGTTAAAGGGTTAAAGGATAAACAGTATGGTTCCCGGGGTTAAAGGGTAAACAGTACGGTTCCCGGGGTTAAAGGGTTAAATGGTTAACAGTACGGTTCCCGGGGTTAAAGGGTAAACAGTACGGTCCCCGGGGTTAAAGGGTTAACAGTACGGTTCTCGGGGTTAAAGGGTTAAAGGGTAAACAGCACGGTTCCCGGGGTTAAAGGGTTAAAGGATAAACAGTATGGTTCCCGGGGTTAAAGGGTAAACAGTACGGTTCCCGGGGTTAAAGGGTAAACAGTACGGTTCCCAGGGTTAAAGGGTAAACGGGACGGTTCCCGGGGTTAAAGGGTAAACAGTACGGTTCCCGGGGTTAAAGGGTTAAAGGGTAAACAGTATGGTTCCCGGGGTTAAAGGGTAAGTAAACAGTACGGTTCCCGGGGTTAAAGGGTTAAAGGGTAAACAGTACGGTTCCCGGGGTTAAAGGGTAAACAGTACGGTTCCCGGGGTTAAAGGGTTAAAGGGTAAACAGTACGGTTCCCGAGGTTAAAGGGTTAAAGGGTAAACAGTACAGTTCCCGGGGTTAAAGGGTAAACAGTACGGTTCCCGGGGTTAAAGGGTTAAAGGGTTAACAGTACGGTTCCCGGGGTTAAAGGGTTAAAGGGTTAACAGTACGGTTCCCGGGGTTAAAGGGTTAAAGGGTAAACAGTACGGTTCCCGGGGTTAAAGGGTTAAAGGGTTAACAGTACGGTTCCCGGGGTTAAAGGGTTAAAGGGTAAACAGTACGGTTCCCGGGGTTAAAGGGTTAAAGGGTTAACAGTATGGTTCCCGGGGTTAAAGGGTTAAAGGGTTAACAGTACGGTTCCCGGGGTTAAAGGGTTAAAGGGTAAACAGTACGGTTCCCGGGGTTAAAGGGTAAACAGTACAGTTCCCGGGGTTAAAGGGTTAAAGGGTAAACAGTACGGTTCCCGGGGTTAAAGGGTTAAAGGGTTAACAGTATGGTTCCCGGGGTTAAAGGGTTAAAGGGTAAACAGTACGGTTCCCGGGGTTAAAGGGTAAACAGTACGGTTCCCGGGGTTAAAGGGTTAAAGGGTAAACAGTACGGTTCCCGGGGTTAAAGGGTAAACAGTACAGTTCCTGGGTTAAAGGGTAAACAGTACGGTTCCTGGGTTAAAGGGTTAAAGGGTAAACAGTACGGTTCCTGGGTTAAAGGGTAAACAGTACGGTTCCTGGGGTTAAAGGGTAAACAGTACGGTTCCTGGGTTAAAGGGTTAACAGTACGGGTTCCTGGGTTAAAGGGTAAACAGTACGGTTCCCGGGGTTAAAGGGTAAACAGCACGCTTCCGGGTTAAAGGGTAAACAGTACGGTTCCCGGGGTTAAAGGGTTAAAGGGTAAACAGTACGGTTCCCGGGGTTAAAGGGTTAAAGGGTAAACAGTACGGTTCCCAGGGTTAAAGGGTTAAAGGGTAAACAGTACGGTTCCCGGGGTTAAAGGGTTAAAGGGTAAACAGTACGGTTCCCGGGGTTAAAGGGTAAACAGTATGGTTCCCGGGGTTAAAGGGTTAACAGTACGGTTCCCGGGGTTAAAGGGTTAAAGGGTAAACAGTACGGTTCCTGGGTTAAAGGGTTAACAGTACGGTTCCGGGTTAAAGGGTTAAAGGGTAAACAGTACGGTTCCCGGGGTTAAAGGGTTAAAGGGTAAACAGTACGGTTCCCGGGGTTAAAGGGTTAAAGGGTAAACAGTACGGTTCCCGGGGTTAAAGGGTAAACAGTACGGTTCCCGGGGTTAAAGGGTTAAAGGGTTAACAGTACGGTTCCCGGGGTTAAAGGGTTAAAGGGTAAACAGTACGGTTCCCGGGGTTAAAGGGTTAACAGTACGGTTCCCGGGGTTAAAGGGTTAAAGGGTAAACAGTACAGTTCCCAGGGTTAAAGGGTTAAAGGGTAAACAGTACAGTTCCCGGGGTTAAAGGGTTAACAGTACAGTTCCCGGGGTTAAAGGGTAAACAGTACGGTTCCCGGGGTTAAAGGGTAAACAGTACGGTTCCCGGGGTTAAAGGGTAAACAGTACGGTTCCCGGGGTTAAAGGGTTAAAGGGTTAACAGTACGGTTCCCGGGGTTAAAGGGTTAAAGGGTAAACAGTACGGTTCCCGGGGTTAAAGGGTAAACAGTACGGTTCCCGGGGTTAAAGGGTAAACAGTACGGTTCCCGGGGTTAAACGGTAAACAGTACGGTTCCCGGGGTTAAAGGGTTAACAGTACGGTTCCCGGGGTTAAAGGGTTAAAGGGTAAACAGTACGGTTCCCGGGGTTAAAGGGTAAACAGTACGGTTCCCGGGGTTAAAGGGTTAAAGGGTAAACAGTACGGTTCCCGGGGTTAAAGGGTAAACAGTACGGTTCCCGGGGTTAAAGGGTAAACAGTACGTTTCCCGGGGTTAAAGGGTTAAAGGGTAAACAGTACGGTTCCCGGGGTTAAAGGGTTAAAGGGTAAACAGTACGGTTCCCGGGTTAAAGGGTTAAAGGGTAAACAGTACGGTTCCCGGGTTAAAGGGTTAAAGGGTAAACAGTACGGTTCCTGGGTTAAAGGGTTAAAGGGTAAACAGTACGGTTCCCGGGTTAAAGGGTTAACAGTACGGTTCCTGGGTTAAAGGGTAAACAGTACGGTTCCTGGGGTTAAAGGGTAAACAGTACGGTTCCCGGGGTTAAAGGGTTAACAGTACGGTTCCCGGGGTTAAAGGGTAAACAGTACGGTTCCCGGGGTTAAAGGGTTAAAGGGTAAGCAGTACGGTTCCCGGGGTTAAAGGGTAAACAGTACAGTTCCCGGGGTTAAAGGGTAAACAGTACAGTTCCCGGGGTTAAAGGGTTAAAGGGTAAACAGTACGGTTCCCGGGGTTAAAGGGTAAACAGTACAGTTCCCAGGGTTAAAGGGTTAAAGGGTTAATTAACAGTACGGTTCCCGGGGTTAAAGGGTAAACAGTACAGTTCCCGGGGTTAAAGGGTTAAAGGGTAAACAGTACGGTTCCCGGGGTTAAAGGGTTAAAGGGTAAACAGTACGGTTCCCGGGGTTAAAGGGTTAACAGTACGGTTCCCGGGGTTAAAGGGTTAAAGGGTAAACAGTACGGTTCCCGGGGTTAAAGGGTTAAAGGGTAAACAGTACGGTTCCCGGGGTTAAAGGGTTAAAGGGTAAACAGTATGGTTCCCGGGGTTAAAGGGTAAACAGTACGGTTCCCAGGGTTAAAGGGTTAAAGGGTAAACAGTACGGTTCCTGGGGTTAAAGGGTTAAAGGGTTAACAGTACGGTTCCCGGGGTTAAAGGGTTAAAGGGTAAACAGTACGGTTCCCGGGGTTAAAGGGTAAACAGTACAGTTCCCGGGTTTAAAGGGTTAAAGGGTAAACAGTACGGTTCCCGGGGTTAAAGGGTTAAAGGGTAAACAGTACGGTTCCCGGGGTTAAAGGGTTAACAGTACGG
>NC_088235.1:114661042-114666042 GCF_036934945.1 Oncorhynchus masou masou | reverse complement strand
ATGTGTGTGAGAGAGAGAAACAGGAGCAGCGTTGGCACGGGAGGGAGGATGACAGAACCAGAGTGGGCTGGGAAAGTCAGAAGTCAAGATGTTTTAAAATGCACCAGCCACAGAGCCAAGGAGGGAGGAGAGAAAGGGACGATCTCACTGGCTGAAGAGTAGAGGCTGTGATTGTCATTGTGCATTCTGGGTATTCACAAGGGATATGTTCCAAATGGAACCCTATTCCCGAAGTAGTGCACTACTTTAGATCAGAGCCCTATGGCACCCTATTCCATATATATAGTGCACTACTTTAGACCAGAGCCCTATGGCACCCTATTCCCTATATAGTGCACTACTATAGAACAGAGCCCTATGGCACCCTATTCCCTATATAGTGTACTACTAATATTATATATTTTATATTTTAATTCTATGGACTGCCCACTCTGAAATTAAGAGTCACAACTCTGAATCCAAAACATGATATTACGAATGTTTGCAACCCAATGACATTTGTGAAAATGAGGGCGACCCAAACCCACTAGTTATTTTGGTTGTTGCAGTATGACATGACTGGGACATTAACAGTAGTAATAGACAGAGTAGTCTTGAGTTAATTGGGTCCAGTTCTGCTGTAATATATGTTGTATTAAAACAAGTGAGTCTGCATATAGAGTCAACTCTCTCCTGTTGTGACGACCATCTCATCTCCACCACGGCAACACACACACACATACCTCATACATGACGACAGACGGCAAGAGAGCTGGCGGGCAAAATCACCCTGTTTGTAGTCAAAGCAACGAGAGTCAAAACACAGTGAAGAAAAGGAGTCACAACCTGTCCTGTCTGCTGCTCCCAAATGGACACATTTTCCCTATTTAGTGCACCAGTGTCATTTCCACCAACAGACAGCATACAGTGAGGGAAAAACAGTATTTGATCACCTGCTGATTTTGTACATTTTCCCACTGACAAAGAAATTATCTGTCTATAATTTTAATGGTAGGCTTATTTGAACAGTGAGAGACAGAATAACAAACAACAAAAAAATCCAGAAAAAACTCATGTCAAAAATGTTATAAATTGATTTGCATTTTAATGAGGGAAATAAGTATTTGACCCTTATGCAAAACATGACTTAGTACTTGGTGCCAGCCTCGTGCCTCACTCCATTACTTCTGGAGACAGGTGAGTTTGGTCCACATCCCTCCAGGTGAAACATGATAAAACACTCCATTACTTCTGGAGACAGGTGAGTTTGGTCCACATCCCTCCAGGGAAACATGATAAAACACTCCATTACTCCAGGAGACAGGCGAGTTTGGTCCACATCCCTCCATGGAAACATGATAAAGCACTCCATTACTCCAGGAGACAGGTGAGTTTGGTCCACATCCCTCCAGGGAAACATGATAAAACACTCCATTACTCTAGGAGACAGGTGAGTTTGGCCAACACATCCCTCCAGGTGAAACATGATAAAACACTCCATTACTCCAGGAGACAGGTGAGTTTGGCCCACATCCCTCCAGGTGAAACATGATAAAACACTCCATTACTCCTTGAGACAGATGAGTTTGGTCCACATCCCTCCAGGGAAACATGATAAAACACTCCATTACTCCAGGAGACAGGTGAGTTTGGTCCACACATCCCTCCAGGGAAACATGATAAAACAATCCATTACTCCAGGAGACAGGTGAGTTTGGCCAACACATCCCTCCAGGGAAACATGATAAAACACTCCATTACTCCAGGAGACAGGTGAGTTTGGCCAACACATCCCTCCAGGGAAACATGATAAAACACTCCATTACTCCAGGAGACAGGTGAGTTTGGTCCACATCCCTCCAGGGAAACATGATAAAACACTCCATTACTCCAGGAGACAGATGAGTTTGGTCCACACATCCCTCCAGGTGAAACATGATAAAACACTCAATTACTCCAGGAGACAGGTGAGTTTGGTCCACATCCCTCCAGGTGAAACATGATAAAACACTCCATTACTCCAGGAGACAGGTGAGTTTGGCCCACATCCCTCCAGGTGAAACATGATAAAACACTCCATTACTCCAGGAGACAGGTGAGTTTAGCCAACACATCCCTCCAGGGAAACATGATAAAACACTCCATTACTCCAGGAGACAGGTGAGTTTGGCCAACACATCCCTCCAGGTGAAACATGATAAAACACTCCATTACTCCAGGAGACAGGTGAGTTTGGCCCACATCCCTCCAGGTGAAACATGATAAAACACTCCTTTACTCCAGGAGACAGGTGAGTTTAGCCAACACATCCCTCCAGGGAAACATGATAAAACACTCCATTACTCCAGGAGACAGGTGAGTTTGGCCAACACATCCCTCCAGGTGAAACATGATAAAACACTCCATTACTCCAGGAGACAGGTGAGTTTGGTCCACATCCCTCCAGGGAAACATGATAAAACACTCCATTACTCCAGGAGACAGGTGAGTTTAGCCAACACATCCCTCCAGGGAAACATGATAAAACACTCCATTACTCCAGGAGACAGGTGAGTTTGGCCAACACATCCCTCCAGGGAAACATGATAAAACAATCCATTACTCCAGGAGACAGGTGAGTTTGGCCAACACATCCCTCCAGGGAAACATGATAAAACACTCCATTACTCCAGGAGACAGGTGAGTTTAGCCAACACATCCCTCCAGGTGAAACATGATAAAACACCCCATTACTCCAGGAGACAGGTGAGTTTAGCCAACACATCCCTCCAGGGAAACATGATAAAACACTCGGGGTGAGTCCCCAGGGACCATAGCAGTGTAATATCTAGGGAACAGGGTCCGTTTAGGATGCAGACTCGTTCTGTGATGGTAAGCCATTGTTGTTCATGGTAACATTGCTGTTGCTTACTGCTGCAGGTAGCCTAGAGGTTACAACGTTGGGCCAGTAACCAAAAGACCAGAGTCAACGAGGTGGAAAGTCTGCGGATGTGTCCTCCACTTCACTCCAATGTGTCTACTATGGATGCCTGTCTAAAACACCTTCCACTGCACCTATCAGGTGTACGTGACAATAAAATATACGTTTTTTTTTGTTTGTTTTAAAGTCAAATTACACAGACTGATCAAAGGATAAACACAGGAAATAACAGATCCCCCCCCCCCACACCCCCCCATTAGTCAAGGATCCAGTTGATATGCATTACAAATGAGATTTAGCACTGTGACCTCTACAAAGAAGAGATTTCACACCCTTCGCTGAGCAGGTAAGGCAGACGGCACGTCCCAAATCGCACCCTAATTCCCTATGTAGTGCACTACTTTTGACCAGGTTCCATAGTTGCTCTGGTGAAATGTAGTGCACTAAATACGGTACAGGGTGCCATTTATAGGGACGAGAGTGTCGTATGAGATGCAAGCCAGAGAAAAAGCACATTTAACTTCAGAATGTGTGAAATTAACAGCTACCTCTCATTGCTGTGGGTAAAAACACCTGCTGGGCACATTAACTTCTGTTCCACATATGTTTTTACCCCGTGTTTTAAATCCAGACATGTTTTAGACTGTGAGGTTTCGAAAAAAGGCCTACAATATTGACGAAATAATGACTTATAGCAACCCGAAACTCTACCACTTGAAAAGTTAACTTTAAGACATTTTGGCCTTACTTTGTCGTTTACTGGCAGTTGACTTGACTTACAGCCGTTTCTCTGCCGTGACAGAACTCTCTGTCTGAAATGAAAAGTGTAAACAGGAACAGTTGGATTCAGAGCGACAGCCTGCATTGGCACGGGATACATCAAAGGGAATTGGATGGCTTGTATAACTCACTCCTACTCAGAGCGCATGTCGAGACGCGAACGCTGCAGTGCCGTGCCAAAACATGGTTCTATTTACTAACAGAACTTCAGTTCGAAATATGAAAACGGTATTACATTTGGTGAAAGAGCACATTGTGACTTGTTTAGGACTCGAAATTCAAAGTTAAAGACTTGAGACTTGACTTGAGACTTGCTTGCTTGTCTCAGACTTGACTTGAGACTTGAGACTTGCCTGTCTTGACTTAGGACTTGAGTGCTAAGACTTACTTGTGAATTGTAAAACAATGACTTGGTCCCACCTCTGGTCAAAACATGGTTCTATTTACTAACAGAACTTCAGCACAGTCAACACATGGTTCTATTTACTAACAGACCTTCAGCACAGTCAACACATGGTTCTATTTACTAACAGACCTTCAGCACAGTCAACACATGGTTCTATTTACTAACAGACCTTCAGCACAGTCAACACATGGTTCTATTTACTAACAGACCTTCAGCACAGTCAACACATGGTTCTATTTACTAACAGACCTTCAGCACAGTCAACACATGGTTCTATTTACTAACAGACCTTCAGCACAGTCAACACATGGTTCTATTTACTAACAGACCTTCAGCACAGTCAACACATGGTTCTATTTACTAACAGACCTTCAGCACAGTCAAAACATGGTTCTATTTACTAACAGACCTTCAGCACAGTCAAAACATGGTTCTATTTACTAACAGAACTTCAGCACAGTCAGTCACTGCTGTCGTTAATACAGTAGAGGTCAGGTGATGTTTTGGAGTGTGTGTGGTGTGTGTGTGTGTGTGGGTGTGTGTGCGCGTGCGTGCGTGCGAACACTATATAGAACACTGACCATGGTCCCAGTATCTATATAGAACACAGACCATGGTCCCAGTCTCTATATAGAACACTGACCATGGTCCCAGTCTCTATATAGAACACAGACCATGGTCCCAGTCTCTATATAGAACACAGACCATGGTCCCAGTCTCTATATAGAACACAGACCATGGTCCCAGTCTCTATATAGAACACTGACCATGGTCCCAGTCTCTATATAGAACACAGACCATGGTCCCAGTCTCTATATAGAACACAGACCATGGTCCCAGTCTCTATATAGAACACTGACCATGGTCCCAGTCTCTATATGGAACACTGACCATGGTCCCAGTCTCTATATAGAA
>NC_088235.1:114573542-114658542 GCF_036934945.1 Oncorhynchus masou masou | reverse complement strand
ACAGAGGACTACGCCAAGCGTCATGTTGATACCACTAAGCATCCGTTCAATATGGACCAACAGAGGAAAACGCCAAGCGTCATGTTGATACCACTAAGCATCCGTTCAATATGGACCAACAGAGGACAACGCCAAGCGTCATGTTGATACCACTAAGCATCCGTTCAATATGGACCAACAGAGGAGAACGCCGAGCGTCATGTTGATACCACTAAGCATCCGTTCAATATGGACCAACAGAGGACTACGCCAAGCGTCATGTTGATACCACTAAGCTTCAGTTCAATATGGACCAACAGAGGACTACGCAAAGCGTCAAGTTGATACCACTAAGCATCCGTTCAATATGGACCAACAGAGGAAAACGCCGAGCGTCATGTTGATACCACTAAGCATCCGTTCAATATGGACCAACAGAGGACTACGCCAAGCGTCATGTTGATACCACTAAGCTTCAGTTCAATATGGACCAACAGAGGACTACGCAAAGCGTCAAGTTGATACCACTAAGCATCCGTTCAATATGGACCAACAGAGGACAACGCCGAGCGTCATGTTGATACCACTAAGCATCCGTTCAATATGGACCAACAGAGGACTACGCCAAGCGTCATGTTGATACCACTAAGCATCCGTTCAATATGGACCAACAGAGGACAACGCCGAGCGTCATGTTGATACCACTAACCATCCGTTCAATATGGACCAACAGAGGACTACGCCTAGCGTCATGTTGATACCACTAACCATCCGTTCAATATGGACCAACAGAGGACAACGCCAAGCGTCATGTTGATACCACTAACCATCCGTTCAATATGGACCAACAGAGGACTACGCCTAGCGTCATGTTGATACCACTAAGCATCCGTTCAATATGGACCAACAGAGGACTACGCCAAGCGTCATGTTGATACCACTAAGCATCCGTTCAATATGGACCAACAGAGGACAACGCCAAGCGTCATGTCCTATGTAGGGAATAGGATGCCATTTGGGAAGTAGACAGGGTTTGAGATATCCTCCATTCTATTGTGTCCTTGACGTTATACTCTACTGTATTCATTTTCTAAATGAATAACAACATTTAAAAGGTTAAAGCCCTGCTTGAGAAGTAACCTTGTGAGTCTTTGGTCTTCTGCTCGACTCACAACAGGGGTCTGTTATTAATACTCAGAGCTGCAGCTCCCTCTTACTTTCTATGGCTCATCTTCACGGAGATACAAACTCCGCAGTTTTGAGATCTGAGAGAGTCGAGAAATGACGTGTGTGTGTGGTGTGTGAGTTTACTGGCATGTGTGTGTTTTTAAAGAAAGTGTGTGCCTGATCCAGTGTGGTTCTGGTTTCATCACCTAACACCAGGTGTGGTTCTGGTTTCATCCCCTAACACCAGGTGTGGTTCTGGTTTCATCCCCTAACACCAGGTGTGGTTCTGGTTTCATCCCCTAACACCAGGTGTGGTACTGGTTTCATCCCCTAACACCAGGTGTGGAACTGGTTTCATCACCTAACACCAGGTGTGGAACTGGTTTCATCACCTAACACCAGGTGTGGAACTGGTTTCATCACCTAACACCAGGTGTGGAACTGGTTTCATCACCTAACACCAGTGTGGTACTGGTTTCATCCCCTAACACCAGGTGTGGAACTGGTTTCATCACCTAACACCAGGTGTGGGTCTGGTTTCATCCCCTAACACCAGGTGTGGAACTGGTTTCATCACCTAACACCAGGTGTGGAACTGGTTTCATCCCCTAACACCAGGTGTGGTACTGGTTTCATCCCCTAACACCAGTGTGGTACTGGTTTCATCCCCTAACACCAGGTGTGGTACTGGTTTCATCCCCTAACACCAGTGTGGTTCAGGTTTCATCCCCTAACACCAGGTGTGGGTCTGGTTTCATCACCTAACACCAGGTGTGGTACTGGTTTCATCCCCTAACACCAGGTGTGGAACTGGTTTCATCACCTAACACCAGGTGTGGAACTGGTTTCATCACCTAACACCAGGTGTGGAACTGGTTTCATCACCTAACACCAGGTGTGGAACTGGTTTCATCACCTAACACCAGTGTGGTACTGGTTTCATCCCCTAACACCAGGTGTGGAACTGGTTTCATCACCTAACACCAGGTGTGGGTCTGGTTTCATCCCCTAACACCAGGTGTGGAACTGGTTTCATCACCTAACACCAGGTGTGGAACTGGTTTCATCCCCTAACACCAGGTGTGGTACTGGTTTCATCCCCTAACACCAGTGTGGTACTGGTTTCATCCCCTAACACCAGGTGTGGTACTGGTTTCATCCCCTAACACCAGTGTGGTTCAGGTTTCATCCCCTAACACCAGGTGTGGGTCTGGTTTCATCACCTAACACCAGGTGTGGTACTGGTTTCATCACCTAACACCAGGTGTGGGTCTGGTTTCATCACCTAACACCAGGTGTGGGTCTGGTTTCATCACCTAACACCAGGTGTGGGTCTGGTTTCATCACCTAACACCAGGTGAGGGTCTGGTTTCATCCCCTAACACCAGTGTGGTACTGGTTTCATCACCTAACACCAGGTGTGGGTCTGGTTTCATCACCTAACACCAGGTGTGGGTCTGGTTTCATCACCTAACACCAGGTGTGGGTCTGGTTTCATCCCCTAACACCAGGTGTGGTACTGGTTTCATCACCTCACACTGTGTAATAACTGAGGCTGTGTGTCTAGGGGTGAGGGGAGTTCTCAACATCAGTCAGCCACTACGGAACAGTCAGCCACTACGAAACAGTCAGCCACCACGAAACAGTCAGCCACCACGAAACAGTCAGCCACTACGAAACAGTCAGCCACTACGAAACAGTCAGCCACTACTAAACAGTCAGCCACTACTAAACAGTCAGCCACTACGAAACAGTCAGCCACTACGGGACAGTCAGCCACTACGGGACAGTCAGCCACTACGGGACAGTCAGCCACTACGGGACAGTCAGCCACTACGAAACAGTCAGCCACTACGAAACAGTCAGCCACTACGAAACAGTCAGCCACTACGAAACAGTCAGCCACTACGAAACAGTCTGCCACTACGAAACAGTCAGCCACTACGAAACAGTCAGCCACTACGAAACAGTCAGCCACTACGAAACAGTCTGCCACTACGAAACAGTCTGCCACTACGAAACAGTCTGCCACTACGAAACAGTCTGCCACTACGAAACAGTCTGCCACTACGAAACAGTCTGCCACTACGAAACAGTCTGCCACTACGAAACAGTCTGCCACTACGAAACAGTCAGCCACTACGAAACAGTCAGCCACTACGAAACAGTCAGCCACTACGAAACAGTCTGCCACTACGAAACAGTCTGCCACTACGAAACAGTCAGCCACTACGGGACAGTCCACTATACCTTTTATGAACTTCAATATGCCTTCAGACCTAGATAGTCAAAACACTAAATGAAGAGGCAATTGTCTAATTATATATCATCAACTTAAAAAGAACGGCCCTATTCAAATCATTTTCAACTCATTTACCTAACCTGAAAAAGGACAACCCAAGCTCAGGCTCTGATTGTTCCAAAACAAATTCAAAATCATTCCAGATGTCACGTTTTGCCACAACATTGTGTTGGAATCCACCTTTAAAAAGGGGGCCATCTGCATTTGCAAATGCCTCATGAACTTAGTTCAACTGAACTGTACTGAAAAAAATACGTTTTTACTAATTTTTTGGTAAACAATGTACTTGTAAACAAACACTGTATAGCTTCAAAACATGATTAAAACTATAATTTGATCTGGTCCTTGCATTCATATCTCTGTCTATGAATTTCAGTGGTTGGTAACATTTCTCCTGACGCCATAGATGTTTACCAAAACAGTGGCCGGGTACTGCATTGTTGTTGCTAGAACTGCAGATTGCCTCTTCAAAAGCTGGGTCAGCGGGTTTAGCTACCTGTTTAAAAACCATCACCAGAATGACGTTACTCCACTCAACATCCCTTGGTGAGCATCAGTTAACAAAAACATCTTTATCGTGTTTAAATTCTTGAAAAATGTATCTTATGTGTGTGAGCATCAAGTGTACATTTTACATTTGTTACAATTTTAATTTCTTACAATTAATTAAAACAACCTAACACACTGCTTATAACATGTTGTTGTTTCTTAGTGCTTTTTGCTTCCCTGCATTCACCTTGCTTTATAAAACAAAAAAAGGCAAGATGTTGACAATTCTAACAGCCCTTGTGGAAAACAAGGACATTTTGACAGATATTGTGTCTGACGGAGGCGTGTCAGATCTCACTAAGATGTCTCAGCAGTCATGACATTACAGAACCTACTACCTTCACTGGAAGGAGCAACGCTCCTCACACACACACACACACACACACACACACACACACACACACACACACACACACACACACACACACACACACACACACACACACACACACACACACAGCCAGACACAGGCCTCATTATAACACAGCCGTAGACAGGCCTCATAACACAGCCAGACACAGGCCTCAATATAATACAGCCATAGACATTCCTAATTTTAAGACAGCCAGACACAGGCCTCATTATAACACAGCCAGACACAGGCCTCATTATAACACTGTGACAGACAGGCCTCATTATAACACAGTGACAGACAGGCCTCATTATAACACAGTGACAGACAGGCCTCATTATAACACAGCCATAGACAGAACTCATTATAACACAGTGACAGACAGGCCTCATTATAACACAGTGACAGACAGACCTCATTATAACACTGTGACAGACAGGCCTCATTATAACACAGTGACAGACAGGCCTCATTATAACACAGTGACAGACAGGCCTCATTATAACACAGTGACAGACAGGCCTCATTATAACACAGTGACAGACAGGCCTCATTATAACACAGTGACAGACAGGCCTCATTATAACACAGTGACAGACAGGCCTCATTATAACACAGTGACAGACAGGCCTCATTATAACACAGTGACAGACAGACCTCATTATAACACAGTGACAGACAGACATACAGCCAGATACAGGCCTCATTATAACACAGCCGTAGACAGGCCTCATAACACAGCCAGACACAGGCCTCAATATAATACAGCCATAGACATACCTAATTAAAAACACTGACAGGCCATTGACAGGCCTCATTATAGCACAGCCATAGACATACCTAATTTTAAGACAGCCAGACACAGGCCTCATTATAGCACAGCCGTAGACAGGCCTCATAACACAGCCAGACACAGGCCTCAATATAATACAGCCATATACAGACCTCATTAAAAACACTGACAGGCCATTGACAGGCCTCATTATAGCACAGCCATAGACAGGCATCATTATAACACAGCCAGACACAGGCCTCAATATAACATAGCCATATACAGACCTCATTATAACACAGCCATAGACAGGCCTCATTATAACAGAGCCATAGACAGACCTCATTGTAACGCAGATCTCATTATAACACAGACCTAATGTTATTGCTCACTGAAAATGGATTTTTAACTAACTAAAATACACAAAGAAACTGTTAAAAGATGTTAACTTTGACATATATTGTTGAGGACATTCAGACTTAAGAGTGGTGGACAACTAAAAACAGATGTGTGTCCTGTTACTGACGTCACAGATTGTTATTGTCGGTTACTGATTGAAAGGAGATCCAACCATTTTGCTGTAAACAAGATGCTCATTAGTACTCTCTGGACCAATCTGGGGGGGGGGGGGGATGGAAAGAGAAAGAGAGAAAGTGAGAGAGGGAGCGAGGGAGCGAGAGAGAGATAGCCTTCATTACTGAAATGAAAACAGCTTCATTGAGGTGACCGTAATCGTCCTGGCACCCCACCAGTGATCGAACCCAGATTGCGGGTCGACCGATACGTCTGGGATGAGAAGTTAAACAACACGAAAATGAAAGGTCTCAGACCCAGGGCCACAGATAGAAGGTATTATCCACACAGCACAACACAACACTGTAAGGAATCTGCATACCAAGGATTCTGTAAGAGGATTGCTCCTCATCTCTGCTCTCACAGCCCTTCCAATCTGCACTAGCATATGTTGTTATACTACACCTTCCAGCCAGGTTCTCAGCAGCCAGAAGTGTCTTAGTTACTAACGCTAAGTCTCTATCAGTAATACACAAGTGCTAAAGGACCGAATTCCAAATGGGTCAATAGCAGTGCACAATGTAGGGAATAGGGTGCCATTTGGGACGTAAGTCTAAATCTCGTTCATCAGTTAAATAGACCTGCTCCTTTAAAACCACAGGGATTGACCGATCAGAAGCCCCTGACAATCTGTTAGCTGTTATCAGGAGCACTCTAACACTTAATGGAACTAGTTGACAAACACCACAGCAGATAGCCAGTACGGTGTTAGGTTCGGGGATTACTGGGTTGTGTGTGGTCGCAACTACTCTGTGGTAAATATTGTTGTACTGCAAGAGACGTACTGCAGGAATCATTTGTTGCGTGAGAGCAAACAATCGAGCCAATCAATTTATACTTTAAAAAGTGTGGGCTTTCTGAACCTTTTCATATCACATGTATTGAGAATTTCCATTATTGTTTTATTGTGCTTTATCGTGGCTCCCTTTGCAGTTTATCCTACTTCCTGAAGACTTGATCAACTGGTCTTCCTGAAGACTTGATCAACTGGTGTTCCTGAAGACTTGATCAACTGGTCTTCCTAGAGAGACTTGATCAACTGGTCTTCCTAGAGAGACTTGATCAACTGGTCTTCCTAGAGAGACTTGATCAACTGGTCTTCCTAGTGAGACTTGATCAACTGGTCTTCCTAGAGAGACTTGATCAACTGGTCTTCCTAGAGAGACTTGATCAACTGGTCTTCCTAGAGAGACTTGATCAACTGGTCTTCCGAGAGAGACTTGATCAACTGGTCTTCCTGAAGACTTGTTCAACTGGTCTTCCTAGAGAGACTTGATCAACTGGTCTTCCTAGAGAGACTTGATCAACTGGTCTTCGTGAAGACTTGATCAACTGGTCTTCCTGAAGACTTGATCAACTGGTCTTCCTAGAGAGACTTGATCAACTGGTCTTCCTAGAGAGACTTGATCAACTGGTCTTCCTAGAGAGACTGGATCAACTGGTCTTCCTGAAGACTTGTTCAACTGGTCTTCCTGAAGACTTGATCAACTGGTCTTCCTGAAGACTTGATCAACTGGTCTTCCTGAAGACTTGATCAACTGGTCTTCCTAGAGAGACTTGATCAACTGGTCTTCCTAGAGAGACTTGATCAACTGGTCTTCCTAGAGAGACTGGATCAACTGGTCTTCCTGAAGACTTGTTCAACTGGTCTTCCTGAAGACTTGATCAACTGGTCTTCCTAGAGAGACTTGATCAACTGGTCTTCCTAGAGAGACTGGATCAACTGGTCTTCGTGAAGACTTGATCAACTGGTCTTCCTAGAGAGACTTGATCAACTGGTCTTCCTGAAGACTTGATCAACTGTTGGTATCATGTCCTATCCCATCTATAAGTCTACTCATCTCAGGGTATCATGTCCTATCCCATCTATAAGTCTATTCAGCTCAGGGTATCATGTCCTATCCCATCTATAAGTCTATTCAGCTCAGGGTATCATGTTCTACCTCATCTATAAGTCTACTCAGCTCAGGGTATCATGTCCTACCCCATCTATCCATCTATAAGTCTACTCAGCTCAGGGTATCATGTCCTATCCCATCTATAAGTCTACTCATCTCAGGGTATCATGTCCTATCCCATCTATAAGTCTACTCAGCTCAGGGTATCATGTCCTATCCCATCTATAAGTCTACTCATCTCAGGGTATCATGTCCTATCCCATCTATATGTCTACTCAGCTCCGGGTATCATGTCCTATCCCATCTATATGTCTACTCAGCTCCGGGTATCCCATCTCTTGTTGCGTTGTTGTGGTGATCATCGAGGCTCTAACAAGCTGCAGCTCTGCTAACTGCTCTCCATTCAGTGGTGCTGCACTGTGACTGGCCTGTACGGGTGATATTAAAGACACTGTGACTGGCTGTAACGCTCAATGAGTGAATGTGTGTGGAGTCAGGCACAGAGAGCAAAGGATGCGAAAAAAATACACTTTAATATCCAAAATCAAAAGAACAAAATAGTATTTACCCAACACAGGCGTAACTATTAAAACAAATAGTACCCTTAGGTAAAATACCAGGACAGCAAAAAAAAAAAAAAAAAAAAAAAAAAAATACTAACACCACTCACAATTACAGTAGAACAAGCCCGCACAAACAGAAGCGGGCTAAACCAACTTAAATAACCCCACCCTAACAACCAAACAAGGAACAGGTGAAACCAATTAGACAAAAACAAACGAACACAGAACAAAGGATCGGTGTCAGCTAGTAGACCGGCGACGACGACCGCCGAGCGCCACCTGAACCAGAAGGGAAGCCACCCTCGGTAATATTTGTGACACTGGCCTGTACGGGTGATATTAAATACACTAACTGGCCTGTACGGGTGATATTAAATACACTGTGACTGGCCTGTACGGGTGATATTAAATACACTGTAACTGGCCTGTACGGGTGATAATAAATACACTAACTGGCCTGTACGGGTGATATTAAATACACTGTGACTGGCCTGTACGGGTGATATTAAATACACTGTAACTGGCCTGTACGGGTGATAATCAATACACTAACTGGCCTGTACGGGTGATAATAAATACACTGTAACTGGCCTGTACGGGTGATAATCAATACACTAACTGGCCTGTACGGGTGATAATAAATACACTACCTGGCCTGTACGGGTGATATTAAATACACTGTGACTGGCCTGTACGGGTGATATTAAATACACTAACTGGCCTGTACGGGTGATATTAAATACACTAACTGGCCTGTACGGGTGATATTAAATACACTAACTGGCCTGTACGGGTGATATTAAATACACTAACTGGCCTGTACGGGTGATATTAAATACACTGTGACTGGCCTGTACGGGTGATAATCAATACACTGTGACTGGCCTGTACGGGTGATAATAAATACACTACCTGGCCTGTACGGGTGATATTAAATACACTGTAACTGGCCTGTACGGGTGATAATAAATACACTAACTGGCCTGTACGGGTGATAATTTGATTGTGTCCCAAATAATACCCAATTCCCTACATAGTGCACTACTTTTGACCAGGGTCCATAGTAAACAGGGTGCCATTTGGGACACGGTCTTTAACATGGCAAAATACCAGCAGCCTGCCTGCCTTGTCAAAATAGACTGCTTCACTTAAGTGAAAAAGGCGCAGCAATTAGGGCCTTACTTAAAAAAACAAGATTGACATGAGACGTGTGTGTAATTAAATGGTTGTCCACAAGGTTTACTGAATGACTGAATGAATACACACTTCGAATAGAGCCTTGTAAAGAGCTCTGCATTAGGTTCTGTCAATAACAAATGATGTTTCCAGTACGGAGCACTATGTACTCTGAACAAACATAGCCACATTCATGAATTAATCAATGATTTTGGGGTCATATGGTCAAGGTCACAGGGATTCCACTACAATCCAAGACAACTCATTTTCTAAATGGAATAACCCCATTCAAATATCTACCATCTTCCAATCTATCAAAATAATCTACATTGGTTCTATACGTTTAACATGTAATTACCGTAGCCTAGCGGTTAGAGCATTGGGCCAATAAGAGGAATTGTCTCATTTATCAACCAGCAGCCGGGTTCTGTCTCATTTATGACCCAGCAGCCGGGTTCTGTCTCATTTATGACCCAGCAGCCGGGTTCTGTCTCATTTATCACCCAGCAGCCAGGTTCTGTCTCATTTATCACCCAGCAGCCGGGTTCTGTCTCATTTATGACCCAGCAGCCGGGTTCTGTCTCATTTATCACCCAGCAGCCGGGTTCTGTCTCATTTATCACCCAGCAGCCGGGTTCTGTCTCATTTATCACCCAGCAGCCGGGTTCTGTCTCATTTATCAACCAGCAGCCAGGTTCTGTCTCATTTATCACCCAGCAGCCGGGTTCTGTCTCATTTATCAACCAGCAGCCAGGTTCTGTCTCATTTATCAACCAGCAGCCGGGTTCTGTCTCATTTATCACCCAGCAGCCAGGTTCTGTCTCATTTATCAACCAGCAGCCGGGTTCTGTCTCATTTATCACCCAGCAGCCGGGTTCTGTCTCATTTATGACCCAGCAGCCGGGTTCTGTCTCATTTATCACCCAGCAGCCGGGTTCTGTCTCATTTATCAACCAGCAGCCGGGTTCTGTCTCATTTATCAACCAGCAGCCGGGTTCTGTCTCATTTATCACCCAGCAGCCGGGTTCTGTCTCATTTATGACCCAGCAGCCGGGTTCTGTCTCATTTATGACCCAGCAGCCGGGTTCTGTCTCATTTATCAACCAGCAGCCGGGTTCTGTCTCATTTATCAACCAGCAGGCAGGTTCTGTCTCATTTATCAACCAGCAGCCGGGTTCTGTCTCATTTATCAACCAGCAGCCGGGTTCTGTCTCATTTATCACCCAGCAGCCGGGTTCTGTCTCATTTATCAACCAGCAGCCGGGTTCTGTCTCATTTATCAACCAGCAGCCGGGTTCTGTCTCATTTATCAACCAGCAGCCAGGTTCTGTCTCATTTATCAACCAGCAGCCGGGTTCTGTCTCATTTATCACCCAGCAGCCAGGTTCTGTCTCATTTATCAACCAGCAGCCGGGTTCTGTCTCATTTATCACCCAGCAGCCGGGTTCTGTCTCATTTATGACCCAGCAGCCAGGTTCTGTCTCATTTATCACCCAGCAGCCGGGTTCTGTCTCATTTATCAACCAGCAGCCGGGTTCTGTCTCATTTATCAACCAGCAGCCGGGTTCTGTCTCATTTATCACCCAGCAGCCGGGTTCTGTCTCATTTATGACCCAGCAGCCGGGTTCTGTCTCATTTATGACCCAGCAGCCGGGTTCTGTCTCATTTATCAACCAGCAGCCGGGTTCTGTCTCATTTATCACCCAGCAGCCAGGTTCTGTCTCATTTATCACCCAGCAGCCGGGTTCTGTCTCATTTATCAACCAGCAGCCGGGTTCTGTCTCATTTATCACCCAGCAGCCGGGTTCTGTCTCATTTATCAACCAGCAGCCGGGTTCTGTCTCATTTATCAACCAGCAGCCGGGTTCTGTCTCATTTATCAACCAGCAGCCGGGTTCTGTCTCATTTATCAACCAGCAGGCAGGTTCTGTCTCATTTATCAACCAGCAGCCGGGTTCTGTCTCATTTATCAACCAGCAGCCGGGTTCTGTCTCATTTATCAACCAGCAGCCGGGTTCTGTCTCATTTATCACCCAGCAGCCGGGTTCTGTCTCATTTATCAACCAGCAGCCGGGTTCTGTCTCATTTATCAACCAGCAGCCGGGTTCTGTCTCATTTATCACCCAGCAGCCGGGTTCTGTCTCATTTATCACCCAGCAGCCGGGTTCTCCGTCTCATTTATCACCCAGCAGCCGGGTACTCCGTCTCATTTATCAACCAGCAGCCGGGTTCTGTCTCATTTATCAACCAGCAGCCGGGTTCTGTCTCATTTATCAACCAGCAGCCGGGTTCTGTCTCATTTATCAACCAGCAGCCGGGTTCTGTCTCATTTATGACCCAGCAGCCGGGTTCTCCGTCTCATTTATCAACCAGCAGCCGGGTTCTGTCTCATTTATCAACCAGCAGCCGGGTTCTGTCTCATTTATCAACCAGCAGCCGGGTTCTGTCTCATTTATCAAACCAGCAGCCGGGTTCTGTCTCATTTATCACCCAGCAGCCGGGTTCCGTCTCATTTATCAACCAGCAGCCGGGTTCCGTCTCATTTATCACCCAGCAGCCGGGTTCTGTCTCATTTATCAACCAGCAGCCGGGTTCTGTCTCATTTATCAACCAGCAGCCGGGTTCTGTCTCATTTATGACCCAGCAGCCGGGTTCTCCGTCTCATTTATCAACCAGCAGCCGGGTTCTGTCTCATTTATCAACCAGCAGCCGGGTTCTGTCTCATTTATCAACCAGCAGCCGGGTTCTGTCTCATTTATCAAACCAGCAGCCGGGTTCTGTCTCATTTATCACCCAGCAGCCGGGTTCCGTCTCATTTATCAACCAGCAGCCGGGTTCCGTCTCATTTATCACCCAGCAGCCGGGTTCTGTCTCATTTATCAACCAGCAGCCGGGTTCTGTCTCATTTATCAACCAGCAGCCGGGTTCTGTCTCATTTATCAACCAGCAGCCGGGTTCTGTCTCATTTATCACCCAGCAGCCAGGTTCTCCGTCTCATTTATCAACCAGCAGCCGGGTTCTCCGTCTCATTTATCAACCAGCAGCCGGGTTCTCTGTCTCATTTATCACCCAGCAGCCCGGGTTCTGTCTCATTTATCACCCAGCAGCCGGGTTCTCCGTCTCATTTATGACCCAGCAGCCGGGTTCTCCGTCTCATTTATCAACCAGCAGCCAGGTTCTCCGTCTCATTTATCACCCAGGAGCCAGGTTCTCCGAACTAGAGAGAGCTAGAGAGAGCTAGAGAGAACTAGAGAGAGTTAGAGGGAGCTGGAGAGAACTAGCGAGAGCTAGAGAGAACTAGAGAGAGCTAGAGAGAGTTAGAGAGAGCTAGAGAGAGTTAGAGAGAGCCAGAGAGAACTAGAGGGAGCTAGAGGGAGCTAGCGAGAGCTGGAGAGAACTAGTGAGAGCTAGTGAGAGCTAGAGAGAGCTAGAGAGAGCTAGAGAGAGCTAGAGAGAGCTAGAGAGAGCGAGAGAGAGCGAGAGAGAGCGAGAGAGAGCGAGAGAGCTCGAGAGAGCTAGAGAGTTCTCGATGTCTACTGTTAATTTTTATTGTTTACCTTACTTGCTTTGGCAATGTTAACACATGTTTCCCATGCCAATAAAGCCCCTTGAATTGAATTGAGTTAGAGAGAACTAGAGAGAGCTAGAGAGAGCTAGCGAGAGCTAGAGAGAACTAGAGAGAGCGAGAGAGAGCTACAGAGAGTTAGAGAGAGCTAGAGAGAGTTAGAGAGAGCTAGAGAGAGTTAGAGAGAGCTAGAGAGAGTTAGAGAGAGCTAGAGAGAGTTAGAGAGAGCTAGAGAGAGTTAGAGAGAACTAGAGAGAGTTAGAGAGAGCTAGAGAGAGTTAGAGAGAGCTAGAGAGAGTTAGAGAGAGCTAGAGAGAGTTAGAGAGAGCTAGAGAGAGTTAGAGAGAGCTAGAGAGAGTTAGAGAGAGCTAGAGAGAGTTAGAGAGAGCTAGAGAGAACTAGAGAGAGCTAGAGAGAACTAGAGAGAGCTAGAGAGAGAGAGCTAGATGTGACTTCACTACCCTGAGAAGACAGACTCTGAGAGACCAGAATGTGACTTATAATATAATAATAATAATATATCCCATTTAGCAGACGCTTTTGTCCAAAGCGACTTACAAGTCGGCTGGGGCCACTACTTTTACATATGGGTGGTCCCAGCGGGAATCGAACCCACGACGCTTGGCGTTGCAAGCGCCATGCTCTACCGACTGAGCCACACAGGACTTCACTACCCTGAGAAGACAGACCCTGAGAGACCAGGGTGTGACTTCACTACCCTGAGAAGACAGACCCTGAGAGACCAGGGTGTGACTTCACTACCCTGAGAAGACAGACCCTGAGAGACCCGGGTGTGACTTCACTACCCTGAGAAGACAGACCCTGAGAGACCCGGGTGTGACTTCACTACCCTGAGAAGACAGACCCTGAGAGACCCGGGTGTGACTTCACTACCCTGAGAAGACAGACTCTGAGAGACCAGAATGTGACTTCACTATCCTGAGAAGACAGACCCTGTGAGACCAGGATGTGACATCACTGCTTGCATGCCTGTGTGTGTGCATTCTCAAGTGCATGTTCTCACACGTGCATTCAAGAGAAGCTTGCGTTCAAGCTGGGTCAAGGTTTTACCCACCAGTCAATGGGTGGTGAGAGATCTGTCTCTCTCATCTCCCCAGAGCTTGTCTCCCCATCTCCCCCTCTCTCTCCCTAATCTAGCGTGGCGTTGAGAACAGCTTCTTAAAAGCCCTGGTTTTACTGAATGAACCAGCGAATGAATGAGCCAGCCGGCAGCCTGAATATATAACAGGTTTCTCAATCCCTATCCACTTAAAGGCAGTGTGAATGATCCAGAAAACCATTGAAACTGCCAATATTTTATGGTGTTGTGCGTGATTTATTTTCTGAAGAGGAGACATAAGAGGAAAAAGAGACAGAGAGAAAGGTTGTGTTGAGTCAACAAAGGATCAAATGCTTTCCTTGCTAGATGTGTGTGTGTGTGGCTCTGTGTGTGGCTCTGTGTGTGGCTCTGTGTGTGTGTGTGTGTGTGTGTGTGTGTGTGTGTGTGTGTGTGTGTGTGTGTGTGTGTGTGTGTGTGTGTGTGTGTGTGTGTGTGTGTGTGTGTCTGTGTGTGTGTGTGTGTGTGTGTGTGTGTGTGTGTGTGTGTGTGTGTGTGTGTCTGTGTGTGTGTGTGTGTGTGTGTGTGTGTGTGTGTGTGTGTACACTACTCAATAACACGGTGTGTGTGTGTGTCTGTGTGTGTGTGTGTGTGTGTCTGTGTGTGTGTCTGTGTGTGTGTGTGTGTGTGTGTGTACACTACTCAATAACACGGTGATTAACGCATCAACGATGATCAATCTGTTAAACAGTGATCCAGTTTGGCTTCTAGGAATATATGGATTCTTCTGAGACGTCGCAATGATTCATCCATCCACCCATCCATCCGCCCGCCCATCCATCCATCCACCCATCCATCCATCCATCCACCCATCCATCCATCCATCCACCCATCCATCCATCCATCCACCCATCCATCCACCCATCCACCCATCCATCCATCCATCCACCCATCCACCCATCCATCCATCCGCCCGCCCATCCATCCATCCACCCATCCATCCATCCATCCATCCATCCACCCATCCATCCACCCATCCATCCATCCATCCACCCATCCATCCACCCATCCATCCACCCATCCATCCATCCGCCCGCCCATCCACCCATCCATCCATCCATCCGCCCGCCCATCCATCCATCCATCCATCCATCCATCCGCCCGCCCATCCATCCATCCATCCATCCGCCCGCCCATCCATCCATCCGCCCATCCATCCATCCATCCACCCATCCATCCACCCATCCATCCACCCATCCATCCGCCCATCCATCCATCCGCCCATCCATCCATCCATCCGTCCGCCCGCCCATCCATCCATCCGCCCATCCATCCATCCATCTACCCATCCATCCACCCATCCATCCATCCATCCATCCACCCATCCGTCGCCCATCTATCCATCCGTCCGTCCATCCGCCGCTTATCCGTCCATCCGCCCATCCATCCGTCCGCCCGTCCATCCATCCGCCCGTCCATCCGTCCGCCCATCCATCCGTCCGCCCGTCCATCCATCCATCTGCCATCCGTCCACCCATCCATCCGCCCGTCCATCCGTCTACCCATCCGTCTGCCCATCCGTCCGTCCGCCCGCCCATCCATCCGCCCCGCCCATCGTCCGCCCGCCCATCCGTCCGCCGCCCGTCCATCCGCCCATCCGTCCGTCCGCCCATCCATCCATCCGCCCATCCATCCGTCCGCCCGTCCGTCCATCCGCCCATCCATCCGTCGCCCGTCCGTCCGTCCGCCCGTCCATCCGCCCATCCGTCTACCTGCCCGTCCATCCGCCCGTCCGTCCATCCGTCTGCCCGTCCGCCCATCCATCCATCCGTCAGCCGCCCATCCATCCATCCGCCACCCATCCGTCCACCCATCCATCCACCCGTCCATCCGCCCGCCCATCCATCCATCCATCCGCCGCCCGTCCGTCCACCTATCCGCCCGCCCATCCATCCGTCCGTCAGCCCGTCCATCCGTCCGCCCATCCGCTATCCGTCCATCCATCCGTCGCCCGCCCCACCCATCCATCAGCCCACCCACCCACCCGCCCATCCACCCACCCGTCATCACCACCCATCCATCCACCCATCACCCATCCACCCACCCACCCACCCATCCATCCGTCTACCCACCCGTCCACCCATCCATCCACCCACCCATCCATCACCCATCCATCCACCCACCCACCCGCCCATCCATCCACCCATCCATCCACCCATCCATCCATCCACCCACCCACCCGCCGCCCGCCGCCCATCCATCCGCCCATCCATCCATCCACCCACCCATCCATCCACCCATCCATCCATCCACCCACCCACCCACCCGCCCATCCATCCACCCATCCATTCGCCCACCCATCCATCCGCCCATCCATCCATCCGCCCATCCATCCACCCATCCATCCACCCATCCATCCGCCCATCCACCCATCCGCCCATCCACCCATCCGCCCATCCATCCATCCACCCATCCACCCGCCCATCCATCCATCCATCCGCCCACCCATCCATCCACCCATCCACCCGCCCATCCATCCATCCATCCGCCCATCCATCCATCCGCCCATCCATCCATCCGCCCATCCATCCATCCATCCGCCCGCCCATCCATCCATCCGCCCATCCATCCATCCGCCCATCCATCCATCCACCCGTCCATCCACCCGCCCATCCACCCACCCACCCATCCACCCACCCACCCATCCACCCATCCACCCACCCGCCCATCCACCCACCCATCCACCCACCCACCCATCCACCCACCCATCCATCCACCCACCCACCCATCCATCCATCCACCCGCCCATCCGCCCATCCATCCATCCACCCACCCATCCATCCACCCATCCATCCATCCACCCACCCACCCACCCACCCGCCCATCCATCCACCCATCCACCCACCCGCCCATCCATCCATCCACCCATCCACCCATCCATCCACCCACCCACCCATCCATCCACCCATCCATCCATCCATCCATCCACCCACCCATCCACCCATCCACCCATCCATCCATCCACCCATCCATCCATCCACCCACCCATCCATCCACCCATCCATCCATCCATCCTGTCACTCATTACATCCCATCCCAACTTGTTACCAAAGATACACGAGGTTATTTGGAAAGTAAAACTGCACTGTAGAACCAGGGCTCTCAAAGAGTCTGAATTGTAGAATTCTATGTTGACTAGGCGCTTGTCAACGTCCTGTTACTGTAGCAACACCATGTCATAATACGTAGCTAAGGTCAGTCACTATGACATCACTCACGTTGATCGGACCCCCAGAGCACCCTCGCACCTGCTAAGAAGTCCATGAAGCAATAATTACGGCTATGGAACAAGGAACCATGATAATAAATTAGTTGCATCAACATGCATTTCAATGCTGATTTTTTTCAACCATTTTCAAATTCTTAATTAAGCAATCGAATCGAACACCAACTACATCTGGGACCGTATTCATCTGGCATTTCACAGTAGGAGTGCTGATCTGGGATCAGTTTAGTCTTTTAGGTCATGGTGAGTGAGTGAGTGAGTGAGTGAGTGAGTGAGTGAGTGAGTGAGTGAGTGAGTGAGTGAGTGAGTGAGTGAGTGAGTGAGTGAGTGAGTTGTGAAGGCCTCTATGCAAACTGAAGGAGAGAACCTTTGATACCATGATAAGGGGCTCTCTGACACTTGTAAAATTATAGGGCCTCTTTGCACTTTGCTCTTGAGCTCTATGGGCCATACAGCGGCTTGCGAAAGTATTCCCATTTTGGGGGGGGGGGGGGGGGGTTGTATCATGTGATTTAAACAACATGCCTACCACTTTGAAGATGCAAAATAATTGTTTTTGTGAAACAAACAAGAAATAAGACAAAAAGAGAACAGAAAATGTGGGCGTACATAAATATTCACCCCCCAAAGTCAATACTCTGTAGAGCCAGTTTATGCAGCAATTACAGCTGCAAGTCTCTTGGGGTATGTCTCTATAAGCTTAGCACATCACTGGGATTGTCACCCATTCTTCAAGGCAAATCTGCTCCAGCTCCTTCAAGTTGGATGGGTTCCTGCTGGTGTACAGCCATCTTTAATTCATACCACAAATTCTCAATTGGATTGAGGTCTGGGCTTTGACTAGGCCATTCCATGACATTTAAATATTTCCTCTTAAACCACTCGAGTGTTTCTTTAGCAGTATGCTTAGGGTCATTGTCCTGCTGGAAGGTGAACCTCCGTCCCAGTCTCAAATCACTGGGAGACTGAAACAGGTTTTCCTCAAGAATTTCCCTGTATTTAGCTCCCTCCATCATTCCCTTAATTCTGACCAGTTTCCCTGCCGATGAAAACCATCCCCACAGCATGATGCTGCCACCACCATGCTTCACTGGGGATAGTGTTCTCAGGGCAATGAGAGGTGTTGGGTTTGCGCCAGACATAGCATTTTCCTTGATGGCCAAAAAGCTACATTTGACTCTCATCTGACCAGAGTACCTTCTTCCATATGTTTCGGGAGTCTCCCACATGCCTTTTCGCAAACACCAAACGTTTTTGCTTATTTATTTTTTTAAGCAATGGCTTTTTTTATGGCCACTCTTCCGTAAAGCCCAGCTCTGTGGAGTGAACGGCTTAAAGTGGTCCTATAGACAGATACTCCAATCTCCACTGTGGAGCTTTGCAGCTCCTTCAGGGTTATCTTTGGTCTCTTTGTTGCCTCTCTGATGAATGCCCTCCTTGCCTGGTCCGTTAGATTTGGTGGGCGGCCCTCTCTTGGCAGGTTTGTTGTGGTGACATATTATTTCATTTTTTTTTATAATGGATTTAATGGCAAATGGGCCTTGACAATGGTCCATTAATTCGCGCTGAACGACCTTGAAAGTGTCTGATTTCCTGCTATAGATTCCTATGAGATGAACCCTGAACACACCTAATCAGACAAGGCCGCTAAAAAACACACAATAGGTTACAACCTGAAAGGTTTTCACTTAGAAACTACACAGTAGATTATTTTGAACATATATTATTGGGCTTGGAACCCAAGACACCATTTCAGTACTAGTTCCAAACCTCTACTACCAAGTCGTCATATTTAACACAGAGGTCAGGGGTCGCTCCATAAGGAAAAATTTAATATTTTGAAGGGGTCATTTGTCATATCAATCATCTTAAAATTCCACATTAAAAAAATGTCTGATGCTGTTTAGTTGCTTAGTGAAAAGATTTTTGGGAATGTTACTTCTTGTTGCATATTTGTGTTGTCTGCTTGTTGCAGTCAGGGCTAGTTAATTAAGGTAAAGACAAGGTTAAGACAAGGTTAAGACAAGGTTAAGACAAGGTTAAGACAAGGTTAAGACAAGGTAAAGACAAGGTAAAGACAAGGTAAAGACAAGGTAAAGACAAGGTAAAGACAAGGTTAAGACAAGGTAAAGACAAGGTTAAGACAAGGTTAAGACAAGGTTAAGACAAGGTTAAGACAAGGTAAAGACAAGGTTAAGACAAGGTTAAGACAAGGTTAAGACAAGGTTAAGACAAGGTTAAGACAAGGTTAAGACAAGGTAAAGACAAGGTAAAGACAAGGTTAAGACAAGGTAAAGACAAGGTAAAGACAAGGTTAAGACAAGGTTAAGACAAGGTTAAGACAAGGTTAAGACAAGGTAAAGACAAGGTTAAGACAAGGTAAAGACAAGGTTAAGACAAGGTTAAGACAAGGTAAAGACAAGGTAAAGACAAGGTTAAGACAAGGTTAAGACAAGGTAAAGACAAGGTTAAGACAAGGTTAAGACAAGGTTAAGACAAGGTTAAGACAAGGTTAAGACAAGGTTAAGACAAGGTTTCAAAGAAGCCCTATTGGGATGTAAATTCAGATTATCTGCAAACAAAACAACATGTATAATAGTTGTCATTCACACTTCACACACATTATGTTCTAAAATATCTATAAACACTGATCAAGAAAACATATCGTTTAGATATAGTTTAAGTTTCTTTTGTAAAACAAGGGTTATGTTTAACAGCTGTCCCAAAGAGGCCTTATTGGGATGTAAATGACTATCTGGGGAAAATATATATATATATATATTTAGTTGTCAATCCCACTTCACTATTTAATAGCATGTTCTGAAATAGCCATCAACATTATTCTAGAAAACATTCTGCTAGATATAGTGTTTTTGTAAAATAGGATTAACAGTGGTCTCCGTTGTGGGATACAAAGATACCCCGTGTTAGAATTGTAGTTATTTTCAGTGTTTTTTTTTAATAAGGTAACTTATTTCTACAGTTGTTTGTCATGAACATGGAATTTATCTAGTAATTTTCTAGAAAAAGTGGATAAATAATAAATTAACAGATAAAGCATGAGAATTTAAATATATCGATTTTTTGTCCATCCGCCTCTATGTTAACGACGACATATAGGTAAAACAAAGAATCTCATCCATTAATAAATAATAATGAGAAAACGGTGTAAAACTGCAATTAACAGATTAACGGCCGTTAACAGATTAACGGCCGTTAGCAGATTAACGGCCGTTAGCAGATTAACGGCCGTTAGCAGATTAACGGTCGTTAACAGATTAACTGTCGTAGGAACACGCTGACTAAGTTTAGAGCCTCTGACAGGTTCAACTCAAGTAACAGTGTTCTCCACCCTTGGGGAAATTACTTTTGAGCATCATAGGATGTTGTACCGGGATTCTTCCCCGATATATTGGACAGGAAAACAATGACTACGGAGAAAATAAGAGAAGAATCTGATTACTAAACTACCAAGTTGATGGAAAAATACTGTTATTCTAAATATGCTTTAACTTCTCTCTAATGTAATTGCGTAAAAATTGGACATTTTACAATATATAATAAATAAATAAAATTCTAGCAGATTCTCTAGCAGACCTGCAAGACTCCCTCCCGAAGGACCTGCACCGAGAGAACCCACGCCAAGAGGACCTAAACCCAGACCACAGCATCACCAGCCACACCCCAAACAGCTGAGACCACCCCAAACATACCCTGACCACACCCTATATAGCCCCCCCTATATCAGACCCATGCCCCCTCTGTACCCCGACCCTGCAGCAAGGACCTCAACATGACAGCAGGACATAATGCCCAGGCCGTCATCTTGGAATATACAAGGTCAGAGGTCATCTGCCTTTGGCCGAAAGAAGGTGTAAACTTGTCAGTAAAAAGCCTCAACAGTATATTTGACCTCTCAGCTTACCTATCAAATCTAAAAATGTCAAGCAATGACAAATGGTTTGATGAAGAATGCAAAAACCTAAGAAATAAATTGAGAAACCTATCCAACCAAAAACACAGAGACCCAGACAACCTGAGCATACGCCTTCACTATGGTGAATCACTAAAACAAAACAGAAATACACTACGGAAAATGAAGGAACAGCACATCAGAAATCAGCTCAATGTAACTGAAGAATCCATAGAATCTAACCACTTCTGGGTAAATTGGAAAACACTAAACAAACAACACAAAGACTTATCTATCCAAAATGGAGATGTATGACTAAACCACTTCTCCAACCTTTTGGGCTCTATAACAAAGACCAAACAGCAAACATGTACAGATCTTAGAATCAACTATTAAAAACTACCAGAACCAACTGGATTCTCCAATTACCTTGAATGAGTTACAGGACATAATAAAAACCCTCCAACCCAAAAAGGCCTGTGGTGTTGATGGTATCCTCAATGAAATGATCAAATATACAGACAAAAAATTCCAATTGGCTATACTAAAACTCTTTAACATCATCCTTAGCTCTGGCATCTTCACCAATATTTGGAACCAAGGACGGATCCCCAATACTCAAAAGTGGAGACAAATTTGACCCCAATAACTACCGTGGAATATGCGTCAACAGCAACCTTGGGAAAATCCTCTGCATTATCATTAACAGCAGACTCATACACTTCCTCAATTAAAACAATGTACTGAGCAAATGTCAAATTGGCTTTTTACCAAATTACCGTACAACAGACCACGTTTTCACCCTGCACGCCCTAATTGACAAACAAACAAAACAAAGGCAAAGTCTTCTCATGCTTTGTTGATTTCTAAAAATCTTTTGACTCAATTTGGCACAAGGGCCTGCTATACAAACTGATGGAAAGTGGTGTTGGGGAAAAAACATACAACATTATAAAATCCATGTACACAAACAACAAGTGTGCAGTTAAAATAGGCATTAAACACACATTTCTTCACACAGGGTCGTGGGGTGAGACAGGGATGCAGCTTAAGCCCCACCCTATTCAACATATATATAAACTAATTGGCGAGGGAACTAGAACAATCTGCAGCACACTGCCTCATCCTAATAGAATCTGAAGTCAAATATCTACTGTTTGCTGATGATCTGGTGCTTCTGTCACCAACCAAGGAGGGCCTACAGCAGCACCTAGATCTTCTGCACAGATTCTGTCAGACCTGGGCCCTGACAGTAAATCTCAGTAAGACCAAAATAATGGTGTTCCAAAAAAGGTCCAGTTGTCAGGACCACAAATACAAATTCCATCTAGACACCGTTTCCCTAGAGCACACAAACAACTATACCTACCTCGGCCTAAACATCAGCGCCACAGGTAACTTCCACAAAGCTGTGAACAATCTGAGAGACAAGACAAGAAGGGTTTCTATGCCATCAAAAGGAACATAAAAAGCAACAATTAGGATCTTGAATCAGTTATAGAACCAGTTGTCCTTTATGGTTGTGAGGTCTGGGGTCTGCTCACCAACCAAGAATTCACAAAATGGGATTTTGAGACTTCAGAATTCTGCAAAAAATATCCTCAGTGTAAAACATCAAATAAAGTAAGCAATTCCCAAACCTTACATAAAGCCATCACCTACAGAGAGATGAACCTGGAGAAGAGTCCCCTAAGCAAGCTGGTCCTGGGGCTCTGCTCACAAACAGACCCCATAGAGCCCCAGGACAGTAACACAATTAGACCCAACAAAATCATGAGAAAACAAAAAGATAATTACAGAGAGTACACAGCGGCAGAATACCTGACCACTGTGACTGACCCAAACTTAAGGAAAGCTTTGAATATGTACAGACTCAGTGAGCATAGCCTTGCTATTGAGAAAGGCCGCCGTAGGCAGACATGGCTCTCAAGAGAAGACAGGCTATGTGCTCACTGCCCACAAAATGAGGTGGAAACTGAGCTGCACTTCCTAACCTCCTGCCCAATGTATGATCATATTAGAGAGACATATTTCACTCAGATTACACAGATCGACAAAGAATTTGAAAACAAACCCAATTTTGATAAACTCCCATATCTACTGGGTGAAAACCACAGTGTGCCATCACAGCAGCAAAATTTGTCACCTATTGCCACAAGAAAAGGTCAACCAGTGAAGAACAAACACCACTGTAAATACAACCCATATTTATGCTCCCATGAGAGAGAGAGCGCCCGTGAGAGAGAGAGCGCCCGTGAGAGAGAGAGCGAGAGAGAGAGAGCGCCCGCGAGAGAGAGAGCGCCCGCGAGAGAGAGAGCGCCCGCGAGAGAGAGAGCGCCCGCGAGAGAGAGAGCGCCCGCGAGAGAGAGAGCGCCCGCGAGAGAGAGAGAGCGCCCGTGAGAGAGAGCGCCCGTGAGAGAGAGAGCGAGAGAGCGCCAGCGAGAGAGAGAGCGCCCGCGAGAGAGAGAGCGCGAGAGAGAGCGCCCGCGAGAGAGAGAGCGCCCGCGAGAGAGAGAGCGCCCGCGAGAGAGAGCGCCCGCGAGAGAGAGCGCGAGAGAGAGCGCCCGCGAGAGAGAGCCCGCGAGAGAGAGAGCGCGAGAGAGAGCGCCCGCGAGAGAGAGAGCCCGCGAGAGAGAGCGCCCGCGAGAGAGAGAGCGCCAGCGAGAGAGCGCCCGCGAGAGAGAGCGCCCGCGAGAGAGCGCCCGCGAGAGAGAGCGCCCGCGAGAGAGAGAGCGCCCGCGAGAGAGAGAGCGCCCGCGAGAGAGAGAGCGCCCGCGAGAGAGAGAGCGCCCGCGAGAGAGAGCGCCCGCGAGAGAGAGCGCCCGCGAGAGGGAGAGAGCGCCCGCGAGAGAGAGCGAGGGCCCGAGAGCGTGAGGTGAATAGGAAAGAGATATCAGGGACTGACACACTGTACTTATATACCAACACAAGGACAACAGAAGTAAAGACAAACCAAACACAAAAAGAGAGACAGCAGATAAAAGACTAACACATCTCATTGAGGTAACAGGTCATCTGACTGTATCCCATATCTGGCTATGACCCTAGAGCCTCTTGTTGCTGTTTCAGATGAGAGACGGAATGGAGACACAACATAGAGAGAGCAGAAAAAGACTGAGGCCTAAAAAACAAATACATTCAGGCATCCGTCAGAACCACACGCTCCTCCGCTCTGTTTTGGGAGGAAACGTTGAATAATATACAAACATATTACAATCAGACCTCAGTGAGAGGAGAGTAGAAAATGGCACAGTGTGAGTCAGATCTCTCTCTCTCACTCTCTCACTCTCTCACTCTCTCACTCTCTCACTCTCTCACTCTCTCACTCTGTACCTGTTTATCTGTCTCCACACAGAGCAACATACCCTACTGTACTCTGTACCTGTTTATCTGTCTCCACACAGAGCAACATACCCTACTGTACTCTGTACCTGTTTATCTGTCTCCACACAGAGCAACATACCCTACTGTACTCTGTACCTGTTTATCTGTCTCCACACAGAGCAACATACCCTAATGTACTCTGTACCTGTTTATCTGTCTCCACACAGAGCAACATACCCTAATGTACTCTGTACCTGTTTATCTGTCTTCACACAGAGCAACATACCCTACTGTACTCTGTACCTGTTTATCTGTCTCCACACAGAGCAACATACCCTAATGTACTCTGTACCTGTTTATCTGTCTCCACACAGAGCAACATACCCTACTGTACTCTGTACCTGTTTATCCGTCTCCACACAGAGCAACATACCCTAATGTACTCTGTACCTGTTTATCTGTCTCCACACAGAGCAACATACCCTACTGTACTCTGTACCTGTTTATCTGTCTCCACACAGAGCAACATACCCTACTGTACTCTGTACCTGTTTATCTGTCTCCACACAGAGCAACATACCCTACTGTACTCTGTACCTGTTTATCTGTCTCCACACAGAGCAACATACCCTACTGTACTCTGTACCTGTTTATCTGTCTCCACACAGAGCAACATACCCTACTGCACTCTGTACCTGTTTATCTGTCTCCACACAGAGCAACATACCCTAATGTACTCTGTACCTGTTTATCTGTCTCCACACAGAGCAACATACCCTACTGTACTCTGTACCTGTTTATCTGTCTCCACACAGAGCAACATACCCTACTGTACTCTGTACCTGTTTATCTGTCTCCACACAGAGCAACATACCCTAATGTACTCTGTACCTGTTTATCTGTCTCCACACAGAGCAACATACCCTACTGTACTCTGTACCTGTTTATCTGTCTCCACACAGAGCAACATACCCTACTGTACTCTGTACCTGTTTATCTGTCTCCACACAGAGCAACATACCCTACTATACTCTGTACCTGTTTATATGGCCGGATCCCAAAACTTCACCCTATTCCTTTTAAAGTGCACTATAAAAGGAACATGGCACCTGTTTAAAAGAAGTAGTGCACTACTTAGGGAATAGGGTGCAATTGGAGACACATGTTTGGTTACAGGGCCTATCTGTTCCTGCCTGGTAGAGACGGTGTTGCTGCTCCCAAAGCAGCCGTGACTAAAATCACCCCTGAGACTATCTGGGTGATTAATCAATTAGAGGCAGAATCATTTAGTGCCAACAGAACATGTAAACACACTGCTGGGAGACAGGACAGACAGGGGTAACACAGTCTGAGTCAACAGAACATGTAAACACACTGCTGGGAGACAGGACAGACAGGGGTAACACAGTCTGAGTCAACAGAACATGTAAACACACTGCTAGGAGACAGGACAGACAGGGGTAACAGTCTGAGTCAACAGAACATGTAAACACACTGCTGGGAGACAGGACAGACAGGGGTAACACAGTCTGAGTCAACAGAACATGTAAACACACTGCTAGGAGACAGGACAGACAGGGGTAACACAGTCTGAGTCAACAGAACATGTAAACACACTGCTGGGAGACAGGACAGACAGGGGTAACACAGTCTGAGTCAACAGAACATGTAAACACACTGCTAGGAGACAGGACAGACAGGGGTAACACAGTCTGAGTCAACAGAACATGTAAACACACTGCTGGGAGACAGGACAGACAGGGGTAACACAGTCTGAGTCAACAGAACATGTAAACACACTGCTGGGAGACAGGACAGACAGGGGTAACACAGTCTGAGTCAACAGAACATGTAAACACACTGCTGGGAGACAGGACAGACAGGGGTAACACAGTCTGAGTCAACAGAACATGTAAACACACTGCTGGGAGACAGGACAGACAGGGGTAACAGTCTGAGTCAACAGAACATGTAAACACACTGCTAGGAGACAGGACAGACAGGGGTAACAGTCTGAGTCAACAGAACATGTAAACACACTGCTAGGAGACAGGACAGACAGGGGTAACACAGTCTGAGTCAACAGAACATGTAAACACACTGCTAGGAGACAGGACAGACAGGGGTAACACAGTCTGAGTCAACAGAGCATGTAAACACACTGCTGGGAGACAGGACAGACAGGGGTAACACAGTCTGAGTCAACAGAACATGTAAACACACTGCTAGGAGACAGGACAGACAGGGGTAACACAGTCTGAGTCAACAGAACATGTAAACACACTGCTGGGAGACAGGACAGACAGGGGTAACAGTCTGAGTCAACAGAACATGTAAACACACTGCTGGGAGACAGGACAGACAGGGGTAACACAGTCTGAGTCAACAGAACATGTAAACACACTGCTGGGAGACAGGACAGACAGGGGTAACACAGTCTGAGTCAACAGAACATGTAAACACACTGCTGGGAGACAGGACAGACAGGGGTAACACAGTCTGAGTCAACAGAACATGTAAACACACTGCTAGGAGACAGGACAGACAGGGGTAACACAGTCTGAGTCAACAGAACATGTAAACACACTGCTAGGAGACAGGACAGACAGGGGTAACACAGTCTGAGTCAACAGAACATGTAAACACACTGCTAGGAGACAGGACAGACAGGGGTAACACAGTCTGAGTCAACAGAACATGTAAACACACTGCTAGGAGACAGGACAGACAGGGGTAACACAGTCTGAGTCAACAGAACATGTAAACACACTGCTAGGAGACAGGACAGACAGGGGTAACACAGTCTGAGTCAACAGAACATGTAAACACACTGCTAGGAGACAGGACAGACAGGGGTAACACAGTCTGAGTCAACAGAACATGTAAACACACTGCTGGGAGACAGGACAGACAGGGGTAACACAGTCTGAGTCAACAGAACATGTAAACACACTGCTAGGAGACAGGACAGACAGGGGTAACACAGTCTGAGTCAACAGAACATGTAAACACACTGCTGGGAGACAGGACAGACAGGGGTAACACAGTCTGAGTCAACAGAACATGTAAACACACTGCTAGGAGACAGGACAGACAGGGGAAACACAGTCTGAGTCAACAGAACATGTAAACACACTGCTGGGAGACAGGACAGACAGGGGTAACACAGTCTGAGTCAACAGAACATGTAAACACACTGCTGGGAGACAGGACAGACAGGGGTAACACAGTCTGAGTCAACAGAACATGTAAACACACTGCTGGGAGACAGGACAGACAGGGGTAACACAGTCTGAGTCAACAGAACATGTAAACACACTGCTAGGAGACAGGACAGACAGGGGTAACAGTCTGAGTCAACAGAACATGTAAACACACTGCTAGGAGACAGGACAGACAGGGGTAACAGTCTGAGTCAACAGAACATGTAAACACACTGCTAGGAGACAGGACAGACAGGGGTAACACAGTCTGAGTCAACAGAACATGTAAACACACTGCTGGGAGACAGGACAGACAGGGGTAACACAGTCTGAGTCAACAGAACATGTAAACACACTGCTAGGAGACAGGACAGACAGGGGTAACACAGTCTGAGTCAACAGAACATGTAAACACACTGCTGGGAGACAGGACAGACAGGGGAAACACAGTCTGAGCCAACAGAACATGTAAACACACTGCTAGGAGACAGGACAGACAGGGGTAACACAGTCTGAGTCAACAGAACATGTAAACACACTGCTAGGAGACAGGACAGACAGGGGAAACACAGTCTGTGTCAACAGAACATGTAAACACACTGCTGGGAGACAGGACAGACAGGGGTAACAGTCTGAGTCAACAGAACATGTAAACACACTGCTGGGAGACAGGACAGACAGGGGTAACACAGTCTGAGTCAACAGAACATGTAAACACACTGCTAGGAGACAGGACAGACAGGGGTAACACAGTCTGAGTCAACAGAACATGTAAACACACTGCTAGGAGACAGGACAGACAGGGGTAACACAGTCTGTGTCAACAGAACATGTAAACACACTGCTGGGAGACAGGACAGACAGGGGAAACACAGTCTGAGTCAACAGAACATGTAAACACACTGCTAGGAGACAGGACAGACAGGGGTAACACAGTCTGAGTCAACAGAACATGTAAACACACTGCTGGGAGACAGGACAGACAGGGGTAACAGTCTGAGTCAACAGAACATGTAAACACACTGCTGGGAGACAGGACAGACAGGGGAAACACAGTCTGAGTCAACAGAACATGTAAACACACTGCTGGGAGACAGGACAGACAGGGGTAACACAGTCTGAGTCAACAGAACATGTAAACACACTGCTGGGAGACAGGAGACACCCCACACTGTCACTCTTTCATCTCTAATATGTTAAACGCAGGTCTATTTACACACGTCAGTCCCAAATGGCACCACGTTCCCTACTTAGTGCACTACTTTACACCAGGGCCCAATAGGGGACTACTTTAGACCAGGGCCCAATAGGGGACTACTTTACACCAGGGCCCAATAGGGGACTACTTTAGACCAGGGCCCAAATAGGGGACTACTTTAGACCAGGGCCCAATAGGGGACGAATTTAGCACAGTGACTCTGACAGGGGTAGCACAGTGACTCTGACAGGGGTAACACCGTGACTCTGACAGGACAGACAGGGGTAACACATTGACTCTGACAGGGGTAACACAGTGACTCTGACAGGGGTAACACAGTGACTCTGACAGGGGTAACACAGTGACTCTGACAGGGGTAACACAGTGACTCTGACAGGGGTAACACAGTGACTCTGACAGGGGTAACACAGTGACTCTGACAGGGGTAACACAGTGACAGACAGGGGTAACACAGTGACAGACAGGGGTAACACAGTGACTCTGACAGGGGTAACACAGTGACTCTGACAGGGGTAACACAGTGACTCAGACAGGGGTAACACAGTGACTCTGACAGGGGTAACACAGTGACTCTGACAGGGGTAACACAGTGACTCTGACAGGGGTAACACCGTGACTCTGACAGGACAGACAGGGGTAACACAGTGACTCTGACAGGGGTAACACAGTGACTCTGACAGGGGTAACACAGTGACTCTGACAGGGGTAACACAGTGACTCTGACAGGGGTAACACAGTGACTCTGACAGGGGTAACACAGTGACTCTGACAGGGGTAACACAGTGACTCTGACAGGGGTAACACAGTGACTCTGACAGGGGTAACACAGTGACTCTGACAGGGGTAACACAGTGACTCTGACAGGGGTAACACAGTGACTCTGACAGGGGTAACACAGTGACTCTGACAGGGGTAACACAGTGACTCTGACAGGGGTAACACAGTGACTCTGACAGGGGTAACACAGTGACTCTGACAGGGGTAACACAGTGACTCTGACAGGGGTAACACCGTGACTCTGACAGGGGTAACACAGTGACTCTGACAGGGGTAACACAGTGACTGACAGGGGTAACACAGTGACTCTGACAGGGGTAACACAGTGACTCTGACAGGGGTAACACAGTGACTGACAGGGGTAACACAGTGACTCAGACAGGGGTAACACAGTGACTCTGACAGGGGTAACACAGTGACTCTGACAGGGGTAACACAGTGACTGACAGGGGTAACACAGTGACTCTGACAGGGGTAACACAGTGACTCTGACAGGGGTAACACAGTGACTGACAGGGGTAACACAGTGACTCAGACAGGGGTAACACAGTGACTCTGACAGGGGTAACACAGTGACTCTGACAGGGGTAACACAGTGACTCTGACAGGGGTAACACAGTGACTCTGACAGGGGTAACACAGTGACTCTGACAGGGGTAACACCGTGACTCTGACAGGACAGACAGGGGTAACAAAGTGACTCTGACAGGGGTAACACCGTGACTCTGACAGGGGTAACACCGTGACTCTGACAGGACAGACAGGGGTAACACAGTCACTCTGACAGGGGTAGCACAGTGACTCTGAAAGGGGTAACACCGTGACTCTGACAGGACAGACAGGGGTAACACAGTGACTCTGACAGGGGTAACAAAGTGACTCTGACAGGGGTAACACCGTGACTCTGACAGGACAGACAGGGGTAACACAGTGACTCTGACAGGGGTAACACCGTGACTCTGACAGGACAGACAGGGGTAACACAGTGACTCTGACAGGGGTAACACAGTGACTCTGACAGGGGTAACACCGTGACTCTGACAGGACAGACAGGGGTAACACAGTGACTCTGACAGGGGTAACACAGTGACTCTGACAGGGGTAACACCGTGACTCAGACAGGACAGACAGGGGTAACACAGTGACTCTGACAGGGGTAACACAGTGACTCTGACAGGGGTAACAAAGTGACTCTGACAGGGGTAACACAGTGACTCTGACAGGGGTAACACCGTGACTCTGACAGGACAGACAGGGGTAACACAGTGACTCTGACAGGGGTAGCACAGTGACTCTGAAAGGGGTAACACCGTGACTCTGACAGGACAGACAGGGGTAACACAGTGACTCTGACAGGGGTAACAAAGTGACTCTGACAGGGGTAACACCGTGACTCTGACAGGACAGACAGGGGTAACACAGTGACTCTGACAGGGGTAACACCGTGACTCTGACAGGACAGACAGGGGTAACACAGTGACTCTGACAGGGGTAACACAGTGACTCTGACAGGGGTAACACAGTGACTCTGACAGGGGTAACACCGTGACTCTGACAGGACAGACAGGGGTAACACAGTGACTCTGACAGGGGTAACACAGTGACTCTGACAGGGGTAACACCGTGACTCAGACAGGACAGACAGGGGTAACACAGTGACTCTGACAGGGGTAACACAGTGACTCTGACAGGGGTAACACAGTGACTCTGACAGGGGTAACACAGTGACTCTGACAGGGGTAACACAGTGACTCTGACAGGGGTAACACAGTGACTCTGACAGGGGTAACACCGTGACTCTGACAGGGGTAACACCGTGACTCTGACAGGGGTAACACAGTGACTCTGACAGGGGTAACACAGTGACTGACAGGGGTAACACAGTGACTCTGACAGGGGTAACACAGTGACTCTGACAGGGGTAACACAGTGACTCTGACAGGGGTAACACAGTGACTGACAGGGGTAACACAGTGACTCTGACAGGGGTAACACAGTGACTCTGACAGGGGTAACACAGTGACTCTGACAGGGGTAACACAGTGACTCAGACAGGGGTAACACAGTGACTCAGACAGGGGTAACACAGTGACTCTGACAGGGGTAACACAGTGACTCTGACAGGGGTAACACAGTGACTGACAGGGGTAACACAGTGACTCTGACAGGGGTAACACAGTGACTCAGACAGACAGGACAGACAGGGGTAACACAGTGACTGACAGGGGTAACACAGTGACTCTGACAGGGGTAACACAGTGACTCTGACAGGGGTAACACAGTGACTCTGACAGGGGTAACACAGTGACTCAGACAGACAGGACAGACAGGGGTAACACAGTGACTGACAGGGGTAACACAGTGACTCTGACAGGGATAACACAGTGACTCTGACAGGGGTAACACAGTGACTGACAGGGGTAACACAGTGACTCAGACAGGGGTAACACAGTGACTCAGACAGGGGTAACACAGTGACTCAGACAGACAGGACAGACAGGGGTAACACAGTGACTGACAGGGGTAACACAGTGACTCTGACAGGGGTAACACAGTGACTGACAGGGGTAACACAGTGACTGACAGGGGTAACACAGTGACTCTGACAGGGGTAACACAGTGACTCTGACAGGGGTAACACAGTGACTCTGACAGGGGTAACACAGTGACTCTGACAGGACAGACAGGGGTAACACAGTGACTCAGATAGACAGGACAGACAGGGGTAACACAGTGACTCTGACAGGGGTAACACCGTGACTCTGACAGGACAGACAGGGGTAACACAGTGACTCTGACAGGGGTAACACAGTGACTCTGACAGGGGTAACACCGTGACTCAGACAGGACAGACAGGGGTAACACAGTGACTCTGACAGGGGTAACACAGTGACTCTGACAGGGGTAACAAAGTGACTCTGACAGGGGTAACACAGTGACTCTGACAGGGGTAACACCGTGACTCTGACAGGACAGACAGTGGTAACACAGTGACTCTGACAGGGGTAGCACAGTGACTCTGAAAGGGGTAACACCGTGACTCTGACAGGACAGACAGGGGTAACACAGTGACTCTGACAGGGGTAACACCGTGACTCTGACAGGACAGACAGGGGTAACAAAGTGACTCTGACAGGGGTAACACCGTGACTCTGACAGGACAGACAGGGGTAACACAGTGACTCTGACAGGGGTAACACCGTGACTCTGACAGGACAGACAGGGGTAACACAGTGACTCTGACAGGGGTAACACAGTGACTCTGACAGGGGTAACACAGTGACTCTGACAGGGGTAACACCGTGACTCTGACAGGACAGACAGGGGTAACACAGTGACTCTGACAGGGGTAACACAGTGACTCTGACAGGGGTAACACCGTGACTCAGACAGGACAGACAGGGGTAACACAGTGACTCTGACAGGGGTAACACAGTGACTCTGACAGGGGTAACACAGTGACTCTGACAGGGGTAACACAGTGACTGACAGGGGTAACACAGTGACTCTGACAGGGGTAACACAGTGACTCTGACAGGGGTAACACAGTGACTCTGACAGGGGTAACACCGTGACTCTGACAGGACAGACAGGGGTAACACAGTGACTCTGACAGGGGTAACACCGTGACTCTGACAGGACAGACAGGGGTAACAAAGTGACTCTGACAGGGGTAACACCGTGACTCTGACAGGACAGACAGGGGTAACACAGTGACTCTGACAGGGGTAACACCGTGACTCTGACAGGACAGACAGGGGTAACACAGTGACTCTGACAGGGGTAACACAGTGACTCTGACAGGGGTAACACAGTGACTCTGACAGGGGTAACACCGTGACTCTGACAGGACAGACAGGGGTAACACAGTGACTCTGACAGGGGTAACACAGTGACTCTGACAGGGGTAACACCGTGACTCAGACAGGACAGACAGGGGTAACACAGTGACTCTGACAGGGGTAACACAGTGACTCTGACAGGGGTAACACAGTGACTCTGACAGGGGTAACACAGTGACTGACAGGGGTAACACAGTGACTCTGACAGGGGTAACACAGTGACTCTGACAGGGGTAACACAGTGACTCAGACAGGGGTAACACAGTGACTCAGACAGGGGTAACACAGTGACTCAGACAGGGGTAACACAGTGACTCTGACAGGGGTAACACAGTGACTCTGACAGGGGTAACACAGTGACTCTGACAGGGGTAACACAGTGACTCTGACAGGGGTAACACAGTGACTCTGACAGGGGTAACACAGTGACTCTGACAGGGGTAACACAGTGACTCTGACAGGGGTAACACAGTGACTCAGACAGACAGGACAGACAGGGGTAACACAGTGACTGACAGGGGTAACACAGTGACTCTGACAGGGATAACACAGTGACTCTGACAGGGGTAACACAGTGACTGACAGGGGTAACACAGTGACTCAGACAGGGGTAACACAGTGACTCAGACAGGGGTAACACAGTGACTCAGACAGACAGGACAGACAGGGGTAACACAGTGACTGACAGGGGTAACACAGTGACTCTGACAGGGGTAACACAGTGACTGACAGGGGTAACACAGTGACTGACAGGGGTAACACAGTGACTCTGACAGGGGTAACACAGTGACTCTGACAGGGGTAACACAGTGACTCTGACAGGGGTAACACAGTGACTCTGACAGGACAGACAGGGGTAACACAGTGACTCAGATAGACAGGACAGACAGGGGTAACACAGTGACTCTGACAGGGGTAACACAGTGACTGACAGGGGTAACACAGTGACTCTGACAGGGGTAACACAGTGACTCTGACAGGGGTAACACAGTGACTCTGACAGGGGTAACACAGTGACTCTGACAGGGGTAACACAGTGACTCTGACAGGGGTAACACAGTGACTCTGACAGGGGTAACACAGTGACTCTGACAGGGGTAACACAGTGACTCTGACAGGGGTAACACAGTGACTCTGACAGGGGTAACACAGTGACTCTGACAGGGGTAACACAGTGACTCTGACAGGGGTAACACAGTGACTCTGACAGGGGTAACACAGTGACTGACAGGGGTAACACAGTGACTCTGACAGGGGTAACACAGTGACTCTGACAGCGGTAACACAGTGACTCTGACAGGGGTAACACAGTGACTCTGACAGGGGTAACACAGTGACTGACAGGGGTAACACAGTGACTCTGACAGGGGTAACACAGTGACTCTGACAGGACAGAGGGGTAACACAGTGACTCTGACAGGACAGAGGGGTAACACAGTGACTCTGACAGGATAGTCTCTCCCTCTCCCCCAGCCTCTCCCCCAGCCTCTCTCCCAGCCTCTCCCCCAGTCTCTTCCTCAGTCGCTCTCCCTCTCCCCCAGTCGCTCTCCCTCTCCCCCAGTCGCTCTCCCTCTCACCCAGTCGCTCTCTCCCAGCCTCTCTCCCAGCCTCTCCCCCAGCCTCTCCCCCAGCCTCTCTCTCAGCCTCTCTCCCAGCCTCTCCCCCAGCCTCTCTCCCAGCCTCTCCCCAGCCTCTCTCCCAGCCTCTCTCCCAGCCTCTCCCCCAGCCTCTCTCCCAGCCTCTCTCCCAGCCTCTCCCCCAGCCTCTCCCCCAGCCTCTCTCCCAGCCTTTCCCCCAGCCTCTCTCCCAGCCTCTCCCCCAGCCTCTCCTTCAGCCTCTCTCCCAGCCTCTCCCCCAGCCTCTTCCTCAGTCGCTCTCCCAGCCTCTCTCCCCCAGTCGCTCTCCCTCTCACCCAGTCGCTCTCCCTCTCTCCCAGCCTCTCTCCCAGCCTCTCTCCCAGCCTCTCTCCCAGCCTCTCTCCCAGCCTCTCTCCCAGCCTCTCCCCCAGTCGCGCTCCCTCTCACCCAGCCGCTCTCCCAGCCTCTCTCCCAGCCTCTCTCCCAGCCTCTCTCCCAGCCTCTCCCCCAGCCTCTCTCCCAGCCTCTCCCCCAGCCTCTCTCCCAGCCTCTCCCCCAGCCTCTCTCCCAGTCCCTCCCCCAGTCCCCGTTCCAGTTGAGGTCATATACTTTGGGATTAAGTCAGTCTGAGAAGCCTCTTTGTGCTGGCCAATTAAGCGAAGCCTCATTTGATTAAAGGGAGTTGGAAGATTTTAAAATGTTACGCAACAGGAACGCATCATGTCCTGTTCTCTTGATATGCAGGCCTAATTGAGCGAATTGAGGATGCATCGTCCAAGAGGAAGGGAGAGAGAGAGGTCAACTCTGGAGTCCCTTATGTCATAAAGGGAACCTTCTGCCCTGCCAGTCAACCTGCCTCTGTGACCCGAACTCTCTGACACAGGTCAGTTTATATAATCCTCTCTTCTCTTCTCCTCTCCTCCCCCACCTCCCCTCCTCTTCCTCTCCTCCTCTCCTCTCCTCCCCTCCTCTCCTCCCCCACCTCCCCTCCTCTTCCTCTCCTCCTCCCCTCCCCTCCTTTCTTCTCCTCCCCTCCTCTCTTCTCCTCCCCTCCTCCCCTCCCCTCCCCTCCTCCCTCCTCCCCCTCTCCCTCCTCCCCCACCGCCCCTCCTCTTCCTCTCCTCCTCCCCTCCCCTCCTTTCTTCTCCTCCCCTCCTCTCTTCTCCTCCTCCCCTCCCCTCCTTTCTTCTCCTCCCCTCCTCTCTTCTCCTCCCCTCCTCCCCCTCCTCCCCTCCCCCTACCCTCCTCTCCTCCCCCACCTCCTCTCCTACCCTCCTCTCCTCCTCCCCTCCTCTCTTCTCCTCCTCCTCCTCCCCCACCTCCCCTCCTCTCTTCTCCTCCCCTCCTCCTCCCCTCCTCTCCTCCCCCTCTCCTCCCCCACCTCCTCTCCTCTCCTACCCTCCTCTCCTCCTCCCCTCCTCTCCTCCCCCACCTCCTCTCCTACCCCTCCTCTCCTCCCCCACCTCCTCTCCTACCCTCCTCCTCCTCTCCTCTCTTCTCCTCCCCCTCCTCCTCTCCTCCCCCACCTCCTCTCCTCTCCCTCCCCCACCTCCTCTCCTCTCCTCCCCCACCTCCTCTCCTCCCCCCTCTCCTCCCCCTCCCCCAACTCCTCTCCTCTCCTCTCCCCTCTCTTCCCCTCTCCTCCCCCTCTCTCTTCCCCCACCTCCTCTCCTCCCCTCCCATCCTCTCCTCTCCCTCCCCCACCTCCTCTCCCTCCCCCACCTCCTCTACCCTCCCCTCTCCCTCCTCTCCTCTCTCCTCCCCTACCCTCCTCTCCTCTCCTATCCTACCCTCCTCTCCTCCTCCTCTCCTCTCCTCCCCTCCTCTCTTCCCCCTCTTCTCTCCTCCCCTCCTCTCCCCCACTCCTGCCCTCCTCTCTTCCCCCTCCTCTCCCCTCCTCTCCTCCCCCTCCCCTCCCTCTCCTCCCCTCTTCTCTCTTCCCCTCCCTCTCCCCCCACTCCCCCCTCCTCTCCTCTCCTGTCCTCCCTCCCCCCTCCTCCTCTCCTCTCCTCCCCTCCTCTTCCCCCTCTTCTCTCCTCCCCTCCTCTCCCCCACTCCTGCCCTCCTCTCTTCCCCCTCCTCTCCCCTCCTCTCCTCCCCCCCCTCCCCCTCCTCCTCTCCTCCCCCTCTTCTCTCTCTTCCCCTCCTCTCCCCCCACTCCCCCTCCTCTCCTCTCCTGTCCTCCCTCCCCCCTCCTCCCCTCCTCTCCTCTCCTCTCCTCTCCTCCCTCCCTCCCTCTTCTCCTTCCGCACTAGTAATCCACTGCTGCAGCTCTTTAAGCGTATTGAATGTGAGGCAGTTGCATAAAATAATCAAACTGGGAAATTCTTGTTTCTCTCCCCCAAACAAATTCAAAAAGAGGAGGAGAAAGAGACAACAAAACAACATCACTAACGTGGCAAACACCTCAATCTTCAAACTGCAACAGACAGACAGGAAGGCAGGGTAACAGGCAGGGTAACAGGCAGGAAGGCAGGGTAACAGGCAAACACCTCAATCTTCAAACTGCAACAGACAGACAGGAAGGCAGGGTAACAGGCAGGGTAACAGGCAGGGTAACAGGCAGGGTAACAGGCAGGGTAACAGGCAGGAAGGCAGGGTAACAGGCAGGGTAACAGACAGGGTAACAGGCAGGGTAACAGGCAAACACCTCAATCTTCAAACTGCAACAGACAGACAGGAAGGCAGGGTAACAGGCAGGGTAACAGGCAGGGTAACAGGCAGGAAGGCAGGGTAACAGGCAAACACCTCAATCTTCAAACTGCAACAGACAGACAGGAAGGCAGGGTAACAGGCAGGGTAACAGGCAGGGTAACAGGCAGGAAGGCAGGGTAACAGGCAGGGTAACAGGCAGGAAGGCAGGGTAACAGGCAGGGTAACAGGCAGGGTAACAGGCAGGGTAACAGGCAGGGTAACAGGCAGGAAGGCAGGGTAACAGACAGGGTAACAGGCAGGGTAACAGACAGGGTAACAGACAGGGTAACAGGCAGGAAGGCAGGGTAACAGACAGGGTAACAGGCAGGAAGGCAGGGTAACAGGCAGGAAGGCAGGGTAACAGGCAGGGTAACAGGCAGGAAGGCAGGGTAACAGGCAGGGTAACAGGCAGGGTAACAGGCAGGAAGGCAGGGTAACAGGCAGGGTAACAGACAGGGTAACAGGCAGGGTAACAGGCAAACACCTCAATCTTCAAACTGCAACAGACAGACAGGAAGGCAGGGTAACAGGCAGGGTAACAGGCAGGGTAACAGGCAGGGTAACAGGCAAACACCTCAATCTTCAAACTGCAACAGACAGACAGGAAGGCAGGGTAACAGGCAGGAAGGCAGGGTAACAGGCAGGGTAACAGGCAGGGTAACAGGCAGGAAGGCAGGGTAACAGGCAGGGTAACAGGCAGGGTAACAGGCAGGAAGGCAGGGTAACAGGCAGGAAGGCAGGGTAACAGGCAGGGTAACAGGCAGGGTAACAGACAGGGTAACAGGCAGGGTAACAGGCAGGGTAACAGGCAGGAAGGCAGGGTAACAGACAGGGTAACAGACAGGGTAACAGGCAGGAAGGCAGGGTAACAGACAGGGTAACAGGCAGGAAGGCAGGGTAACAGGCAGGGTAACAGGCAGGGTAACAGGCGGATGGCTGGGGGTGCTTAATGAACACACCAGGAGAGGAGACGGGGAAAGAGAGGAATTTGACTTACCAGATTTTTCAACACGCAGAGAGAGTCCCTTCAGGATCACAGAGAGACCAATCACAGAGTCAGAAACCTGGGGAACACAGAGAGAGTCCCTTCAGGATCACAGAGAGACCAATCACAGAGTCAGAAACCTGGGGAACACAGAGAGAGTCCCTTCAGGATCACAGAGAGACCAATCACAGGGTCAGAAACCTGGGGAACACAGAGAGAGTCCCTTCAGGATCACAGAGAGACCAATCACAGGGTCAGAAACCTGGGGAACACAGAGAGAGTCCCTTCAGGATCACAGAGAGACCAATCACAGAGTCAGAAACCTGGGGAACACAGAGACACACGAGTCAGTAAGACATACAGGGACGGATACAGAACCATTTTGAAAGCCTATACACCTGTTATTAAAATTAAATTAAATATATATTCTCTTCGGTTCTTTCTTGAAATGTTCACAAAAGACTGCGTTACATTTGACTACAGAACCTACAGTACAATTTCCTAATAACAATTGTATATATTTTCGGATATTGATAAATATGTTAATGGTGTTTTCATCTATTTCTGGGGCAGTGTCTATGTTAATTATAAATAACAATATAATCCACATACAGTGGGGAAGTATGGGGAAGACTAGCTAAGTGTCTCCAGGGCCCTGGGATGTTCTCTCTCTGTCCAGGGCCCTGGGATGTTCTCTCTCTGTTCAGGGCCCGGGGATGTTCTCTCTCTGTCCAGGGCCCTGGGATGTTCTCTCTCTGTCCAGGGCCCTGGGATGTTTCTCTCTCTGTCCAGGGCCCTGGGATGTTCTCTCTCTGTCCAGGGCCCTGGGATGTTCTCTCTCTGTTCAGGGCCCTGGGATGTTCTCTCTCTGTTCAGGGCCCTGGGATGTTCTCTCTCTGTTCAGGGCCCTGGGATGTTCTCTCTGTTCAGGGCCCGGGATGTTCTCTCTCTGTCCAGGGCCCTGGGATGTTCTCTCTCTGTCCAGGGCCCTGGGATGTTCTCTCTCTGTCCAGGGCCCTGGGATGTTCTCTCTCTGTCCAGGGCCCTGGGATGTTCTCTCTCTGTCCAGGGCCCTGGGATGTTCTCTCTCTGTTCAGGGCCCTGGGATGTTCTCTCTCTGTTCAGGGCCCTGGGATGTTCTCTCTCTGTCCAGGGCCCTGGGATGTTCTCTCTCTGTCCAGGGCCCTGGGATGTTCTCTCTCTGTTCAGGGCCCTGGGATGTTCTCTCTCTGTCCAGGGCCCTGGGATGTTCTCTCTCTGTCCAGGGCCCTGGGATGTTCTCTCTCTGTCCAGGGCCCTGGGATGTTCTCTCTCTGTCCAGGGCCCTGGGATGTTCTCTCTCTGTCCAGGGCCCTGGGATGTTCTCTCTCTGTCCAGGGCCCTGGATGTTCTCTCTCTGTTCAGGGCTCTGGGATGTTCTCTCTCTGTTCAGGGCCCTGGGATGTTCTCTCATCTGAGCCTCATGGGGTACACTACAGGGAGCATTGTGGGGTACAGGGAGCATTGTGGGGTACACTACAGGGAGCATTGTGGGGTACACTACAGGGAGCATTGTGGGGTACACTACAGGGAGCATTGTGGGGTCCAGTGAGCATTGTGGGGTACAGGGAGCATTGTGGGGTACACTACAGGGAGCATTGTGGGGTACAGGGAGCATTGTGGGGTACAGGGAGCATTGTGGGGTACACTACAGGGAGCATTGTGGGGTACACTACAGGGAGCATTGTGGGGTACACTACAGGGAGCATTGTGGGGTACAGGGAGCATTGTGGGGTACACTACAGGGAGCATTGTGGGGTACACTACAGGGAGCATTGTGGGGTACACTACAGGGAGCATTGTGGGGTACACTACAGGGAGCATTGTGGGGTACAGGGAGCATTGTGGGGTACACTACAGGGAGCATTGTGGGGTACACTACAGGAGCATTGTGGGGTACACTACAGGGAGCATTGTGGGGTACACTACAGGGAGCATTGTGGGGTACACTACAGGGAGCATTGTGGGGTACAGGGAGCATTGTGGGGTACACTACAGGGAGCATTGTGGGGTACACTACAGGGAGCATTGTGGGGTACAGGGAGCATAGTGGGGTACACTACGGGAGCATTGTGGGGTACAGGGAGCATTGTGGGGTACAGGGAGCATTGTGGGGTACAGGGAGCATTGTGGGGTACAGGGAGCATTGTGGGGTACAGGGAGCATTGTGGGGTACAGGGAGCATTGTGGGGTACAGGGAGCATTGTGGGGTACAGGGAGCATTGTGGGGTACACTACAGGGAGCATTGTGGGGTACACTACAGGGAGCATTGTGGGGTACACTACAGGGAGCATTGTGGGGTACACTACAGGGAGCATTGTGGGGTACACTACAGGGAGCATTGTGGGGTACAGGGAGCATTGTGGGGTACACTACAGGGAGCATTGTGGGGTACAGGGAGCATTGTGGGGTACACTACAGGGAGCATTGTGGGGTACAGGGAGCATTGTGGGGTACACTACAGGAGCATTGTGGGGTACACTACAGGGAGCATTGTGGGGTACAGGGAGCATTGTGGGGTACAGGGAGCATTGTGGGGTACACTACAGGGAGCATTGTGGGGTACACTACAGGAGCATTGTGGGGTACACTACAGGGAGCATTGTGGGGTACACTACAGGGAGCATTGTGGGGTACACTACAGGAGCATTGTGGGGTACACTACAGGGAGCATTGTGGGGTACACTACAGGGAGCATTGTGGGGTACACTACAGGGAGCATTGTGGGGTACACTACAGGGAGCATTGTGGGGTACAGGGAGCATTGTGGGGTACACTACAGGGAGCATTGTGGGGTACAGGGAGCATTGTGGGGTACACTACAGGGAGCATTGTGGGGTACACTACTATACTTTATGTTTCTGCTTTGGGTTGTGCGCACACACACACACACACACAGTAACTCTGAACTTCATATTCAAGCAGCATCTTTCTAAGTATGTTGGTAACCAGTTTATAATAACAATAAGGCACCTCGGGGGGTTGTGGTATATCTAAGTGCTCTGTCCAGGGACTCTACGTTGCGTCGTGCCTAAGAACTGCCCTTTGCCCCCCCCCCCCCCCGAAGTGCCTTATTGCTTAAATTATATGATATCTTACGTACAATCACTAACTACTTTACCGCTCGTACAAATAACTTCATGAACTTGCATATTTAGCTGATGTGTGGCCATTTTGGAAACTGTCAAAGGATTCAAATGTTATAGTAGTCTACGTTTGTGTAAAGTGGTAGCAGTCAACTAGCAGTTAGCAGTTAGCATCCTTATCCTTTGATTGACGAAGTAGACCTGTGTGTAATAACAAAACCGCCCTACTAAAATAGGAGAATATTCAACAAAACAATACTCCAATCAAGAACGGATTCCAAAAATGACTATTTAAAAACAAATCACCTCCAACTCATCACTACCACTGCAGTGAGATGAGGTAGAGCGTCACGTTCTCAGGGCAACTGATGTGTGTGTGTGTGTGTGTGTGGGGGGGGGGGGGGTGTAGAAACCATCCAGGATACCCTCCCTACAAAATGATATTTTCCCAGCAGCCATCAGAAGAGGAAATAAGCAGGTTTAGTAAATATAACGTATCAAACTGTCTGCTGGTGAAATAGCTACGACTTAAACACATCTAGCCAGCGGGGGAGGACCCAGAGTCAAGGCCAAGTTTCCACGGTTGTGTCCCAATATGGCACCCTATATTCCCTACGTAGTGCACTACTTTAGACCAGGGAACCGTAGGCAATAGGGTGCCATTTGCAACACAGACCAAGGCAGTAGGAGCAGTGTGACTAGCCTAATAGATTAAAGTCTCCAGTAATATCCTCATGGCCTTAAGCCAATTCCTCGCTACGACATCAGCCTCTTCAGCTTGATGACTCACTTATGTAACCATTCTAATAATCGGTATAATTATAACAAAAATAACATTCTACAGTACCGGGCGATTTCTTTCCAATGTAGATACAGCGTGAACTAAGCTGAGCAACTGAACCCCCCCCCCCCCCACCACCCTCTTTACTAAAAGCCTCTGTTAGAAGACTCCCGAGCAAGAACACGAATCCTCTATATAAACCAAGACATTTCTTCATATTCAAATAAATGGCAGCAATTTAAATGTAATTCCAAATCCATTAAGATAATGTAGGTTAAACCATTTTTTAAGCCCAGCAGTCGGGTTTTTTTTTTTTAAAGAAGAGCAAGGAGACAAATATTATTATCTAGACCATTTAACACCCGGATATGGAAAGCAGTTCTAATCAAACTTAAATGATCAGACAATTCAAGTACATTAGGCCATTAACACAATTTCAAAGAGGCCTAATCTGTCAAAGAAAATGTAATTTAGTCGTTGAAAAAGGCCTTTATGCTTTGGAGTAGGAAGGGACTGACTTCCACTGACAATTTTTTATTCATTTTTCTCTTCTTTTTTTTTAACAAGTTAAGAAATATCCTGAGAAAATGGCCACCAGATCAATAGTTGAAAACTATATACAGACGGATGCCTAGGAGCAGAGAACAGACGGATCAAAGGAAATTATAGGATGGCGGAGAAGAGAGTTGGAGTGAAGAGAGAGAGGCATGCTGGGGGATCTGGTTAGGGGCTCCTGAGGAGGAGTAAAGAGAGAGAGGCATGCTGGGGGATCTGGTTAGGGGCTCCTGAGGAGGAGTAAAGAGAGAGAGGCATGCTGGGGGATCTGGTTAGGGGCTCCTGAGGAGGAGTAAAGAGAGAGAGGCATGCTGGGGGATCTGGTTTGGGGCTCCTGAGGAGGAGTAAAGAGAGAGAGGCATGCTGGGGGATCTGGTTCGGGGCTCCTGAGGAGGAGTAAAGAGAGAGAGGCATGCTGGGGGATCTGGTTAGGGGCTCCTGAGGAGGAGTAAGGAGAGAGAGGCATGCTGGGGGATCTGGTTAGGGGCTCCTGAGGGGGAGTAACGAGAGAGAGAGAGGCATGCTGGGGGATCTGGTTAGGGGCTCCTGAGTGGCTCGGTGGTCTAAAGGCACTGCATCTCAGTGCTAGCGGCGTCACTACAGAAACCCTCCAGGCTGTATCACAGCCAGCCGTGATTGGGAGTCCCACAATTGGCCTAGCGTTGTCCGGGTTAGGGTTTGGCCGTTATTGAAAATAAGATCCACAGAAAATCCTCCACAGCGATGTGAGAGACTGATCAACAACTACAGGAAGTGTTTGGTTGGAATCATTACAGCTAAAGGTGGACTGATCAACAACTACAGGAAGTGTTTGGTTGGAGTCATTACAGCTAAAGGTGGACTGATCAACAACTACAGGAAGTGTTTGGTTGGAGTCATTACAGCTAAAGGTGGACTGATCAACAACTACAGGAAGTGTTTGGTTGGAGTCATTACAGCTAAAGGTGGACTGATCAACAACTACAGGAAGTGTTTGGTTGGAGTCATTACAGCTAAAGGTGGACTGATCAACAACTACAGGAAGTGTTTGGTTGGAGTCATTACAGCTAAAGGTGGACTGATCAACTACAGGAAGTGTTTGGTTGGAGTCATTACAGCTAAAGGTGGACTGATCAACAACTACAGGAAGTGTTTGGTTGGGGTCATTACAGCTAAAGGTGGACTGATCAACAACTACAGGAAGTGTTTGGTTGGAGTCATTACAGCTAATTATCTAATATTAAGTTTTATTATATTAGTGGGTCTCTCTGGTTTGGATGATGAGTTATTATATTAGTGGGTCCACTTTCTCTGGTTTGGATGATGAGGTACTATATTAGTGGGTCTCTCTGGTTTGGATGATGAGTTATTATATTAGTGGGTCCACTCTCTCTGGTTTGGATGATGAGGTATTATATTAGTGGGTCCACTCTCTCTGGTTTGGATGATGAGGTACTATATTAGTGGGTCCACTCTCTCTGGTTTGGATGATGAGGTAGTATATTAGTGGGTCCACTCTCTCTGGTTTGGATGATGAGGTATTATATTAGTGGGTCTCTCTGGTTTGGATGATGAGGTATTATATTAGTGGGTCTCTCTGGTTTGGATGATGAGGTAGTATATTAGTGGGTCTCTCTGGTATGGATGATGAGGTATTATATTAGTGGGTCTCTCTGGTTTGGATGATGAGGTATTATATTAGTGGGTCTCTCTGGTTTGGATGATGAGGTATTATATTAGTGGGTCCACTCTCTCTGGTTTGGATGATGAGGTAGTATATTAGTGGGTCCACTCTCTCTGGTTTGGATGATGAGGTATTATATTAGTGGGTCCACTCTCTCTGGTTTGGATGATGAGGTATTATATTAGTGGGTCTCTCTGGTTTGGATGATGAGGTATTATATTAGTGGGTCTCTCTGGTTTGGATGATGAGGTAGTATATTAGTGGGTCTCTCTGGTATGGATGATGAGGTATTATATTAGTGGGTCTCTCTGGTTTGGATGATGAGGTATTATATTAGTGGGTCTCTCTGGTTTGGATGATGAGGTATTATATTAGTGGGTCCACTCTCTCTGGTTTGGATGATGAGGTAGTATATTAGTGGGTCTCTCTGGTTTGGATGATGAGGTATTATATTAGTGGGTCTCTCTGGTTTGGATGATGAGGTATTATATTAGTGGGTCCACTCTCTCTGGTTTGGATGATGAGGTAGTATATTAGTGGGTCTCTCTGGTTTGGATGATGAGGTATTATATTAGTGGGTCTCTCTGGTTTGGATGATGAGGTAGTATATTAGTGGGTCCATTCTCTCTGTGGACAGACTGACACTGTGCTCCTTAAGTGCTCCCTCCTTCAGCAGACAGGCAGCAGGCAGGTTGATGGTCTCTGAGTGTTTACAGGGTATAAAAAGGTACAAGGAAGACCATGAAAAATACATATCCCTCAAATCACCTTGACCTTTACTCTCTCTGCCAGGGCTTCATAGTGTATTTATAACCAACCAAGCAGAGAAGTGGGTTTTTAAAGCATATCGGTCCCTAAGAGCAAAGTGAAATGCATGTTTCAGGTGAATAAAATGCAGTTGTTCGGGAACCTTTTCTAAAGTAGGTACAAATGGGTCTGAAACGGTTACGAACCAGGGAAGCAGCTTCTGCCAGAGCAGAACCAAGGACCAGAGAATATCACCTCAGTCCAGGAAGACACAATGGTCCTGTGAGTCTCACCAACCAAGAGGAGACACAATGGTCCTGTCAGTCTCACCAACCAAGAGGAGACACAATGGTCCTGTCAGTCTCACCAACCAAGAGGAGACACAATGGTCCTGTCAGTCTCACCAACCAAGAGGAGACACAATGGTCCTGTCAGTCTCACCAACCAAGAGGAGACACAATGGTCCTGTGAGTCTCACCAACCAAGAGGAGACACAATGGTCCTGTGAGTCTCACCAACCAAGAGGAGACACACAGGTCTCACCAACCAAGAGGAGACACAATGGTCCTGTCAGTCTCACCAACCAAGAGGAGACAATGGTCCTGTGAGTCTCACCAACCAAGAGGAGACACAATGGTCCTGTCAGTCTCACCAACCAAGAGGAGACACAATGGTCCTGTGAGTCTCACCAACCAAGAGGAGACACAATGGTCCTGTCAGTCTCACCAACCAAGAGGAGACACACAGGTCTCACCAACCAAGAGGAGACACACAGGTCCTGTGAGTCTCAGTTGGTTAAACTCCAAGGGACACCATGAGCACAGAGATAGAAATGGCAAGGTTGTGGGGGTTCAACTCCCACGGGGATCACATGCACATACTGTAGCCTATGCAGTACCTGCACAGGTAAGTTGAGTTGGATAAAGTCTTCTGTTTAGGGTCCGTGGGGATTGTGATACATGAATCACCATGTTGACCTTACATCAACAAATAAATCATCCCCGACCATCACCGTGAAATCATCCCAGACCATCACCGTGAAATCATCCCTGACCATCACCGTGAAATCATCCCAGACCATCACCGTGAAATCATCCCTGACCATCACCGTGAAATCATCCCTGACCATCACCGTGAAATCATCCCTGACCATCACCGTGAAATCATCCCTGACCATCACCGTGAAATCATCCCTGACCATCACCGTGAAATCATCCCTGACCATCACCGTGAAATCATCCCTGACCATCACCGTGAAATCATCCCTGATCATCACCGTGAAATCATCCCTGACCATCACCGTGAAATCATCCCTGACCATCACCGTGAAATCATCCCTGACCATCACCGTGAAATCATCCCAGACCATCATCATTATACAGTAGATGCTATAGCCTACAGTCTTTTCTCGTGACAACATGGTATTTTCAAGAAATGTTTGTCATATCAGTTCGTAACTGGGTTAAACGAGCCTCTCTCGCTCTCTGCTCGTAGTGAATGGTTGACGTCCTATTGACATTCCCCAGTTCCTCTTCATGGAGGAAAAACCTTAAATTATTTATTGAGAAATGTTTGCAAGATGACCTTCTCTTCTGAGCAATGAGAGGTGAGGAGTCAGTCAAGACAATGCTAGGGAAGCAGTAGGATCTAGCCCCCATTCAGAATTCACTGAAATATGTTTTAGGTTGAAACCAGGTCACTGGCATCACCATGGAAACTTGGCTAACATAATTTAGTTCAAACGTAATTTCTTAAAGATGTAGAGAGGAACCATGCTTTGGCTCAGATTGAGGTATTCAATAGTTTGCATTAACAGGGATGTTGAAGAGTTGTTATAGCCCAGTGTTTGCGTACTCTAACATCCTTAGGGGGAGAGAGGGGAGGAGAAGGGAGAAGGCGACTAGGGTCAAAAACCCATTTAAATTTGTAACGGTAATTGCGCATTGTCTACAACGTGTCTCTGAAGTGGGCCTGTCCTACTCCTCCTCTGAAGTGGGCCTGTCCTCCTCCCCAGTTCCCCACTGATCCCTCCCCCTCCTCCGAAGTGGGCCTGTCCTCCTCCTCCCCAGTTCCCCACTGATCCCTCCCCCTCCTCTAAAGTGGGCCTGTCCTCCTCCTCCTCTGAAGTGGGCCTGTCCTCCTCCTCCCCAGTTCCCCACTGATCCCTCCCCCTCCTCTAAAGTGGGCCTGTCCTCCTCCTCCCCAGTTCCCCACTGATCCCTCCCCCTCTGAAGTGGGCCTGTCCTCCTCCCCAGTTCCCCACTGATCCCTCCCCCTCCTCTGAAGTGGGCGTGTCCTCCTCCTCCCCAGTTCCCCACTGATCCCTCCTCCTCCTCTGAAGTGGGCCTGTCCTCCTCCCCAGTTCCCCACTGATCCCTCCCCCTCCTCTGAAGTGGGCGTGTCCTCCTCCTCCCCAGTTCCCCACTGATCCCTCCTCCTCTGAAGTGGGCGTGTCCTCCTCCCCAGTTCCCCACTGATCCCTCCCCCTCTGAAGTGGGCCTGTCCTCCTCCTCCCCAGTTCCCCACTGATCCCTCCCCTCTGAAGTGGGCCTGTCCTCCTCCTCCCCAGTTCCCCACTGATCCCTCCCCCTCTGAAGTGGGCCTGTCCTCCTCCTCCCCAGTTCCCCACTGATCCCTCCCCCTCCTCTAAAGTGGGCCTGTCCTCCTCCTCCCCAGTTCCCCACTGATCCCTCCCCCTCTGAAGTGGGCCTGTCCTCCTCCTCCCCAGTTCCCCACTGATCCCTCCCCCTCTGAAGTGGGCCTGTCCTCCTCCTCCCCAGTTCCCCACTGATCCCTCCCTCTCCTCTGAAGTGGGCCTGTCCTCCTCCTCCCCAGTTCCCCACTGATCCCTCCCCCTCCTCTGAAGTGGGCCTGTCCTCCTCCTCCCCAGTTCCCCACTGATCCCTCCCCCTCTGAAGTGGGCCTGTCCTCCTCCCCTGTTCCCCACTGATCCCTCCCCCTCCTCTGAAGTGGGCCTGTCCTCCTCCTCCCCAGTTCCCCACTGATCCCTCCCCCTCCTCTGAAGTGGGCCTGTCCTCCTCCTCCCCAGTTCCCCACTGATCCCTCCCCCTCCTCTGAAGTGGGCCTGTCCTCCTCCTCCCCAGTTCCCCACTGATCCCTCCCCCTCTGAAGTGGGCCTGTCCTCCTCCTCCCCAGTTTCCCCACTGATCCCTCCCCCTCCTCTAAAGTGGGCCTGTCCTCCTCCTCCCCAGTTCCCCACTGATCCCTCCCCCTCTGAAGTGGGCCTGTCCTCCTCCTCCCCAGTTCCCCACTGATCCCTCCTTCTCTGAAGTGGGTGTGTCCTGCTCCTCCCCAGTTCCCCACTGATCCCTCCTCCTCTGAAGTGGGCGTGTCCTCCTCCTCCCCAGTTCCCCACTGATCCCTCCCCCTCAGCCAGTCTGCTGTGAATGTTACATTTATCACTAACATCAACAGTCATCAACCCACACAGACAAAACACTGGGAATCTATTTCTTGCCAACAAATAAAATGATCTGGACCTTAACATGACAGATCGGCTTCAGGGGAAATGAGATGAAGGAATCACCTGTTCCTCAACGCGACAGGGTAGCCTAGTGGTTAGAGTGTAGAGGCGGCAGGTAGCCTAGTGGTTAGAGTGTAGAGGCGGCAGGTAGCCTAGTGGTTAGAGTGTAGAGGCGGCAGGGTAGCCTAGTGGTTAGAGTGTAGAGGTGGCAGGGTAGCCTAGTGGTTAGAGTGTAGAGGCGGCAGGGTAGCCTAGTGGTTAGAGTGTAGAGGCGGCAGGGTAGCCTAGTGGTTAGAGTGTAGAGGTGGCAGGGTAGCCTAGTGGTTAGAGTGTAGGGACGGCAGGTTAGACTAGTGGTTAGAGTGTAGAAGCGACAGGGTAGCCTAGTGGTTAGAGTGTTGGACTAGTAACCGAAAGTAGAGTGTAGGGACGGCAGGGTAGCCTAGTGGTTAGAGTGTTGGACTAGTAACCGAAAGTAGAGTGTAGGGACGGCAGGGTGGCCTAGTGGTTAGAGTGTAGAGGCGGCAGGGTAGCCTAGTGGTTAGAGTGTAGAGGCGGCAGGGTAGCCTAGTGGTTAGAGTGTAGAAGCGGCAGGGTAGCCTAGTGGTTAGAGTGTAGAGGTGGCAGGGTAGCCTAGTGGTTAGAGTGTAGAAGTGGCAGGGTAGCCTAGTGGTTAGAGTGTAGAAGCGGCAGGGTAGCCTAGTGGTTAGAGTGTAGAAGCGGCAGGGTAGCCTAGTGGTTAGAGTGTAGAAGCGGCAAGGTAGCCTAGTGGTTAGAGTGTTGGACTAGTAACCGAAAGTAGAGTGTAGGGACGGCAGGGTAGCCTAGTGGTTAGAGTGTTGGACTAGTAACCGAAAGTAGAGTGTAGGGACGGCAGGGTGGCCTAGTGGTTAGAGTGTAGAGGCGGCAGGGTAGCCTAGTGGTTAGAGTGTAGAGGCGGCAGGGTAGCCTAGTGGTTAGAGTGTAGAAGCGGCAGGGTAGCCTAGTGGTTAGAGTGTAGAGGTGGCAGGGTAGCCTAGTGGTTAGAGTGTAGAAGCGGCAGGGTAGCCTAGTGGTTAGAGTGTAGAAGCGGCAGGGTAGCCTAGTGGTTAGAGTGTAGAGGCGGCAGGGTAGCCTAGTGGTTAGAGTGTAGAAGCGGCAGGGTAGCCTAGTGGTTAGAGTGTAGAAGCGGCAGGGTAGCCTAGTGGTTAGAGTGTAGAGGCGGCAGGGTAGCCTAGTGGTTAGAGTGTAGAGGCGGCAGGGTAGCCTAGTGGTTAGAGTGTAGGGACGGCAGGGTAGCCTAGTGGTTAGAGTGTAGGGACGGCAGGGTAGCCTAGTGGTTAGAGTGTAGAAGCGGCAGGGTAGCCTAGTGGTTAGAGTGTAGAGGTGGCAGGGTAGCCTAGTGGTTAGAGTGTAGAAGCGACAGGGTAGCCTAGTGGTTAGAGTGTAGAGGTGGCAGGGTAGCCTAGTGGTTAGAGTGTAGAAGAGGCAGGGTAGCCTAGTGGTTAGAGTGTTGGACTATTAACCGAAAGGTTGCAAGTTCAAATCCCCGAGCTGACAAGGTACAAATCTGTCGTTCTGCCCCTGAACAGGCAGTTAACCCACTGTTCCTAGGCCGTCATTGAAAATAAGAATCAGTTCTTAACTGACTTGCCTAGTAAAATAAAGGTAAAATTAAAAATGCGTCACACTTCCACTGTCAAAGTGTTTGGGTGGATTATTCTTCCACCCTGGACCATCATACGTCTATCAGGGCTCCATTTTCTCCCTCCATGGTTAAAAGCTTGAGTCCCAATTGGTACCCTACCAGAGCCCAATGAGCCCGGGTTGAAAAGTAGTGCACTATATAGGGAAAAAGGGTGCCATATAGAATGACCCACTATGTCGGAACACGATCTGAGATGGCTGTCTCCTCTCTCCCATAGCAGGAAGAAACCACAGCCTGAGGGTTTAGACAAAAAATATTTTCTGTTTAAGCATCCATCTCCTCTGTTCTTATCTCCTTCTCCATCACGCAGTACCGTAAGACTACCGGATCGATAGAAAGATAAACAGACAATAAAATAATATCATACATTTACATTCAGCTGTCACTCTTATCCATAGCAAAAGCGAATTAGTCATGCATGCATAAAATTTTACGTATGAGTGGTCCCGGGAATCGAACCGACTCCCCTGGCGTTACACGTGCCATGCTCTACCAACTGAGCTACAGAGGACCAGACAGACAGGTCTACAGTAGAGATACGAGTTGGCATCAAGAGCCCATCCTATGCTATCCTATGGGCTAACGTCACGTGCTAGCCTATGGGCTAACGTCACGTGCTATCCTATGGGCTAACGTCACGTGCTAGCCTATGGGCTAACGTCACGTGCTAGCCTATGGGCTAACGTCACGTGCTATCCTATGGGCTAACGTCACGTGCTAGCCTATGGGCTAACGTCACGTGCTATCCTATGGGCTAACGTCACGTGCTAGCCTATGGGCTAACGTCACGTGCTAGCCTATGGGCTAACGTCACGTGCTATCCTATGGGCTAACGTCACGTGCTATCCTATGGGCTAACGTCACGTGCTATCCTATGGGCTAACGTCACGTGCTATCCTATGGGCTAACGTCACGTGCTATCCTATGGGCTAACGTCACGTGCTATCCTATGGGCTAACGTCACGTGCTATCCTATGGGCTAACGTCACGTGCTATCCTATGGGCTGTCACGTGCTATCCTATGGGCTAAGGTCAAGTGCTATCCTATGGGCTAACGTCACGTGCTATCCTATGGGCTAAGGCCACGTGCTATCCTATGGGCTAAGGCCACGTGCTATCCTATGGGCTAACGTCACGTGCTAGCCTATGGGCTAACGTCACGTGCTATCCTATGGGCTAACGTCACGTGCTAGCCTATGGGCTAACGTCACGTGCTATCCTATGGGCTAACGTCACGTGCTATCCTATGGGCTAACGTCACGTGCTAGCCTATGGGCTAAGGTCACATGCTAGCCTATGGGCTAAGGTCACGTGCTAGCCTATGGGCTAAGGTCACGTGCTATCCTATGGGCTAACGTCACGTGCTATCCTATGGGCTAACGTCACGTGCTATCCTATGGGCTAACGTCACGTGCTATCCTATGGGCTAACGTCACGTGCTATCCTATGGGCTAACGTCACGTGCTATCCTATGGGCTAACGTCACGTGCTATCCTATGGGCTAACGTCACGTGCTAGCCTATGGGCTAACGTCACGTGCTAGCCTATGGGCTAACGTCACGTGCTAGCCTATGGGCTAACGTCACGTGCTATCCTATCGGCTAACGTCACGTGCTATCCTATCGGCTAACGTCACGTGCTATCCTATCGGCTAACGTCACGTACTAGCCTATCGGCTTGGCTTCTCAAATGACTGCCTCGCCTGGTTCCCCAAATGACTGCCTCGCCTGGTTCCCCAACTACTTCTCAGATACAGTACAGTGTGTCAAATCAGAGTGCTTGTTGTCCGGACCTCTGGCAGTCTCTATTCTCGAGCCGACTCTCTCCTTTGTATACATCAATGATGTTGCTCTTGCTGCTGGTGATTCTCTGGTCCACCTCTACACAGTCGACACCATTCTGTATACCTCTGTCCCTTCTTTGGACACTTCCGTGGCCTCCAGCTGCTCTTAAATGCAAGTAAAACTAAATACATGACTCACAATAAGCATCTCCAATCCAAAATTTAATCTAGAATCGGCTTCCTACCCTCGTAAAACTGACTATCCTACCGATCCTCGACTTTGGCGATGTCATTTACAACATAGCCACCAACACTCGACTCAGAAAATTGGATGTAGTGTATTTAACACATTGGTGTTGCTAGAAATTCGATATGACAAGTAGATGTATTATAAACCATTTTAGGAATAGTGAATAGAACCAACTATATGGATGGTGACGACAGAGATCGTGCTGCTGTGGATAGCAGACATCTTCAGGGCTCCTGGTCAAATTCTGCTGTTCTTAATTAACTTAAACGTACGTTGTTCTTAACTTTTGTTTTGCTACAAAATGTCTGTGCCATAATTTCCTATGAGCAAAAAGAAAACAGTTTCTGGATATCAGAAACAACGATCACTAATCTGGACTTGGAGGAAGATGTCTACAAGTCAGGAACTCTGAACGTTCTGCTTACTCCGGACCAGGCCCTGATCTCAGGGACTCTGGACGTTCTGCTTACTCCGGACCAGGCCCTGATCTCAGGGACTCTGGACGTTCTGCTTACTCCGGACCAGGCCCTGATCTCAGGGACTCTGGACGTTCTGCTTACTCCGGACCAGGCCCTGATCTCAGGGACTCTGGACGTTCTGCTTACTCCAGACCAGGCCCTGATCTCAGGAACTCTGGACGTTCTGCTTACTCCAGACCAGGCCCTGATCTCAGGAACTCTGGACATTCTGCTTACTCCGGACCAGGCCCTGATCTCAGGGACTCTGGACATTCTGCTTACTCCGGACCAGGCCCTGATCTCAGGGACTCTGGACGTTCTGCTTACTCCGGACCAGAACCTGATCTCAGGAACTCTGGACGTTCTGCTTACGCCAGACCAGAACCTGATCTCAGGGACTCTGGACGTTCTGCTTACTCCGGACCAGGCCCTGATCTCAGGAACTCTGGACGTTCTGCTTACGCCAGACCAGAACCTGATCTCAGGGACTCTGGACGTTCTGCTTACTCCGGACCAGGCCCTGATCTCAGGAACTCTGGACGTTCTGCTTACTCCGGACCAGGCCCTGATCTCAGGGACTCTGGACGTTCTGCTTACTCCGGACCAGAACCTGATCTCAGGAACTCTGGACGTTCTGCTTACGCCAGACCAGAACCTGATCTCAGGGACTCTGGACGTTCTGCTTACTCCGGACCAGGCCCTGATCTCAGGAACTCTGGACGTTCTGCTTACTCCGGACCAGGCCCTGATCTCAGGGACTCTGGACGTTCTGCTTACTCCGGCCCTGATCTCAGGGACTCTGGACGTTCTGCTTACTCCGGACCAGGCCCTGATCTCAGGGACTCGAAAAAGAGGAAACGCAGGCGAGGTAACATCCTGACGAGACTAAGTCGGAGACCAAAATAGACCTCTATTGCCCTCTGTTCTATTGTCGAACGTGCGGTCACTGGAGAATAAACTGGATGAGATCCGTTTAAGACTATCCTATCAACGGGACCTGAAAAACTGTAATATCCTGTGTTTCTCAGAGTCATGGCTGAACGAGGACATTGGTAACACACATCAAGGTTAACATTCCGAAGGCAGCAGGGCCAGATGGAATACCAGAACGCGAACTCAGAGCATAAACTGACCAGCTGGCAGGTGTCTTCCCTGACATTTTCAACCTATCCCTGACCCGGTCTGTAATACCAACTTGTTTCAAGCAGACCACCAAAGTCCCCGCGGACCAAGAACGCCAAGGTATCGTGCCTAAATGACTTTCGCCCTGGTACCACTATGTTATTTTGTACTCATCATTTGTTATTTGTTATTTACTGTGTATTCATTCCTCATGTCAACAATTCTATTTTGTATCTTTTACTCTGCATTGTTAGAAAAGGACCCGTAAGTAAACATTTCACTGTTAGTCTACATATAACATGTGACATATGGAACCGGGTACCATCTGGGATGCACAGGGGAGGGATGGGGGTCATTGGGGTCAACTTCTTGTGGTCAAGTTTAAAATGTCTGTCAGTCAAACCCATACAGTGGCTGTGAAGCCCGGAGCCAGAGCTCTGACGTCATGCATAGCATGTTACTGTACAGCCACTACGTTCCAATTCAGGCGCTTATCAGTGTCCAAATCTGCCATTTACAACCCGTATACCAGTACGAGTGAACGGTTACAGAAGATTTAATGCCTCTTAGTGGGGCCGTCATTGAAACACTGACAGTATGCAGCATGCCCCCCCATCTCACCCCTTCCTCCATTCCCTTTTTAAGCCTCCATCTTCTAGCAGCATTAATACCCCTGACAACACTCACTCTAAACCTTTGGGTGCCATTTGACTAAGCCTCAGCTTTTTGTTTGTTTGTTTAACCTGCATTAGAACCCAATCGAGGTTTAATCTGAAACAGGCACTTCTAACATGTAGAAGAGTGCAGTAGTCTGAGTCCTACTGTAATTCTACCATATACAGTAGGATGGTGCAGTGGTCTGATTCCTACTGTAGTTCTACCATATACAGTAGAATAGTGCAGTAGTCTGATTCCTACTGTAGTTCTACCATATACAGTAGAATAGTGCAGTAGTCTGATTCCTACTGTAGTTCTACCATATACAGTAGAATAGTGCAGTAGTCTGATTCCTACTGTAATTCTACCATATACAGTAGGATGGTGCAGTAGTCTGATTCCTACTGTAGTTCTACCATATACAGTAGAATAGTGCAGTAGTCTGATTCCTACTGTAGTTCTACAATGTACAGTAGAATAGTGCAGTAGTCTGATTCCTACTGTAGTTCTACAATGTACAGTAGAATAGTGCAGTAGTCTGATTCCTACTGTAATTCTACCATATACAGTAGGATGGTGCAGTAGTCTGATTCCTACTGTAGTTCTACCATATACAGTAGAATATTGCAGTAGTCTGATTCCTACTGTAGTTCTACCATATACAGTAGAATAGTGCAGTAGTCTGATTCCTACTGTAGTTCTACCATATACAGTAGAATAGTGCAGTAGTCTGTGGTTAGAGCGTTGAACTAGTAACTGGAAGGTTGCAAGTTCAAATCCCAGAGCTGACAAGGTACTAATCTGTCATTCTGCCACTGGACAGACAGCCTGCCAGGCTATCACTACTGTCTGTAGAGAGGAGCACTGGACAGACAGCCTGCCAGGCTAGCACTACAGTCTGTAGAGAGGAGCACTGGACAGACAGCCTGCCAGGCTAGCACTACTGTCTGTAGAGAGGAGCACTGGACAGACAGCCTGCCAGGCTAGCACTACTGTCTGTAGAGAGGAGCACTGGACAGACAGCCTGCCAGGCTAGCACTACTGTCTGTAGAGAGGAGCACTGGACAGGCAGCCTGCCAGGCTAGCACTACTGTCTGTAGAGAGGAGCACTGGACAGACAGCCTGCCAGGCTATCACTACTGTCTGTAGAGAGGAGCACTGGACAGACAGCCTGCCAGGCTATCACTACTGTCTGTAGAGAGGAGCACTGGACAGGCAGCCTGCCAGGCTAGCACTACTGTCTGTAGAGAGGAGCACTGGACAGACAGCCTGCCAGGCTAGCACTACTGTCTGTAGAGAGGAGCACTGGACAGACAGCCTGCCAGGCTAGCACTACTGTCTGTAGAGAGGAGCACTGGACAGGCAGCCTGCCAGGCTAGCACTACTGTCTGTAGAGAGGAGCACTGGACAGACAGCCTGCCAGGCTAGCACTACTGTCTGTAGAGAGGAGCACTGGACAGACAGCCTGCCAGGCTAGCACTACTGTCTGTAGAGAGGAGCACTGGACAGGCAGCCTGCCAGGCTAGCACTACTGTCTGTAGAGAGGAGCACTGGACAGACAGCCTGCCAGGCTAGCACTACTGTCTGTAGAGAGGAGCACTGGACAGACAGCCTGCCAGGCTAGCACTACTGTCTGTAGAGAGGAGCACTGGACAGACAGACAGCCTGCCAGGCTAGCACTACTGTCTGTAGAGAGGAGCACTGGACAGACAGACAGCCTGCCAGGCTAGCACTACTGTCTGTAGAGAGGAGCACTGGACAGGCAGCCTGCCAGGCTAGCACTACTGTCTGTAGAGAGGAGCACTGGACAGACAGCCTGCCAGGCTAGCACTACTGTCTGTAGAGAGGAGCACTGGACAGACAGCCTGCCAGGCTAGCACTACTGTCTGTAGAGAGGAGCACTGGACAGAGAGCCTGCCAGGCTAGCACTACTGTCTGTAGAGAGGAGCACTGGACAGACAGACAGCCTGCCAGGTTAGCACTACTGTCTGTAGAGAGGAGCACTGGACAGACAGACAGCCTGCCAGGTTAGCACTACTGTCTGTAGAGAGGCGCACTGGACAGACAGACAGCCTGCCAGGCTAGCACTACTGTCTGTAGAGAGGAGCACTGGACAGAGAGCCTGCCAGGCTAGCACTACTGTCTGTAGAGAGGAGCACTGGACAGACAGCCTGCCAGGCTAGCACTACTGTCTGTAGAGAGGAGCACTGGACAGACAGCCTGCCAGGCTAGCACTACTGTCTGTAGAGAGGAGCACTGGACAGACAGACAGCCTGCCAGGCTAGCACTAGAGGAGCACTGAACTCCGATGTGTAATTACAGAGATACAGAACTAAAGCCACACAGAGCTTGTCGCTGGTTTGAATCTCCGAGCCGACTAGGTGAAAAATGTGCCGGTGTGCCCTTGAGCAAGGCACTTAACCCTAATAGCTCATGTAAGTCACTCTGGATAAGAGTGTCTGCTCAATGACTAACATGTAAATTATTGTTTGTGTAGATTTATTATTTAACCTTTATTTACCCAGGCAAGTAAATTAAGAACAAATTCTATGTTGTAGGGCTGTACTAAGTAATAAACAGGACACACAGTATGTTGTAGAGCTGTACTAGGTAATAAACAGGACATACAGTATACTATAAGGCTGTACTAGGTAATAAACAGGACACACTGTATGTTGTAGGGCTGTACTAGGTAATAAACAGGACACACAGTATGTTGTAGGGCTGTACTAGGTAATAAACAGGACACACAGTATGTTGTAGGGCTGTACTAGGTAATAAACAGGACACACAGTATGATGTAGGGCTGTACTAGGTAATAAACAGGACATACAGTATACTATAAGGCTGTACTAGGTAATAAACATGACATACAGTATGTTGTAGGGCTGTACTAGGTAATAAACAGGACACAGTATGTTGTAGGGCTGTACTAGGTAATAAACAGGACATACAGTATACTATAAGGCTGTACTAGGTAATAAACATGACATACAGTATGTTGTAGGGCTGTACTAGGTAATAAACAGGACATACAGTATGTTGTAGGGCTGTACTAGGTAATAAACAGGACACAGTATGTTATAGGGCTGTACTAGGTAATAAACAGGACACACTGTATGTTGTAGGGCTGTACTAGGTAATAAACAGGACATACAGTATACTATAAGGCTGTACTAGGTAATAAACATGACACACAGTATGATGTAGGGCTGTACTAGGTAATAAACAGGACACACTGTATGTTGTAGGGCTGTACTAGGTAATAAACAGGACATACAGTATACTATAAGGCTGTACTAGGTAATAAACAGGACATACAGTATGTTGTAGGGCTGTACTAGGTAATAAACAGGACACAGTATGTTATAGGGCTGTACTAGGTAATAAACAGGACACTGTATGTTGTCGGGCTGTACTAGGTAATAAACAGGACACACAGTATGATGTAGGGCTGTACTAGGTAATAAACAGGACATACAGTATACTATAAGGCTGTACTAGGTAATAAACAGGACATACAGTATGTTGTAGGGCTGTACTAGGTAATAAACAGGACATACAGTATGTTGTAGGGCTGTACTAGGTAATAAACAGGACACAGTATGTTGTAGGGCTGTACTAGGTAATAAACAGGACATACAGTATACTATAAGGCTGTACTAGGTAATAAACATGACAAACAGTATGTTGTAGGGCTGTACTAGGTAATAAACAGGACGTACAGTATGTTGTAGGGCTGTACTAGGTAATAAACAGGACACACAGTATACTATAAGGCTGTACTAGGTAATAAACAGGACGTACAGTATGTTGTAGGGCTGTACTAGGTAATAAACAGCACTCCCCCCATAGGGCTCTGAAAGGAACCCCCCACCCCACCCCCATAGGTGTTATAACCCTTGTTATGAGGCTGGGTGGAGGTGACGTTATAACCCCTGCTATGAGGCTGGGTGGAGGTGACGTTATAAACCCTGCTATGAGGCTGGGTGGAGGTGACGTTATAAACCCTGCTATGAGGTGACGTTATAACCCCTGTTATGAGGCTGGGTGGAGGTGACGTTATAATCCCTGCTATGAGGCGACGTTATAAACCCTGCTATGAGGTGACGTTATAACCCCTGCTATGAGGCTGGGTGGAGGTGACGTTATAATCCCTGCTATGAGGCTGGGTGGAGGTGACGTTATAAACCCTGTTATGAGGCGGGGTGGAGGTGACGTTATAATCCCTGCTATGAGGTGACGTTATAATCCCTGCTATGAGGCTGGGTGGAGGTGACGTTATAATCCCTGTTATGAGGCGGGGTGGAGGTGACGTTATAATCCCTGCTATGAGGCTGGGTGGAGGTGACGTTATAATCCCTGTTATGAGGCTGGGTGGAGGTGACGTTATAAACCCTGTTATGAGGCGGGGTGGAGGTGACGTTATAATCCCTGCTATGAGGTGACGTTATAACCCCTGCTATGAGGCTGGGTGGAGGTGACGTTATAATCCCTGTTATGAGGCTGGGTGGAGGTGACGTTATAACCCCTGCTATGAGGCTGGGTGGAGATGACGTTATAATCCCTGTTATGAGGCTGGGTGGAGGTGACGTTATAATCCCTGCTATGAGGCTGGGTGGAGGTGACGTTATAACCCCTGCTATGAGGCTGGGTGGAGGTGACGTTATAAACCCTGCTATGAGGCGGGTGGAGGTGACGTTATAATCCCTGCTATGAGGTGACGTTATAATCCCTGCTATGAGGCTGGGTGGAGGTGACGTTATAATCCCTGTTATGAGGCTGGGTGGAGGTGACGTTATAATCCCTGCTATGAGGCTGGGTGGAGATGACGTTATAATCCCTGTTATGAGGCGGGTGGAGGTGACGTTATAATCCCTGCTATGAGGTGACGTTATAATCCCTGCTATGAGGCTGGGTGGAGGTGACGTTATAATCCCTGTTATGAGGCTGGGTGGAGGTGACGTTATAAACCCTGCTATGAGGCTGGGTGGAGGTGACGTTATAACCCCTGCTATGAGGCTGGGTGGAGGTGATGTTATAACCCCTGTTATGAGGCTGGGTGGAGGTGACGTTATAAACCCTGTTATGAGGCGGGGTGGAGGTGACGTTATAATCCCTGCTATGAGGTGACGTTATAATCCCTGCTATGAGGCTGGGTGGAGGTGACGTTATAATCCCTGTTATGAGGCTGGGTGGAGGTGACGTTATAACCCCGGCTATGAGGTGACGTTATAATCCCTGCTATGAGGCTGGGTGGAGGTGACGTTATAACCCCTGCTATGAGGCTGGGTGGAGGTGACGTTATAACCCCTGCTATGAGGCTGGGTGGAGATGACGTTATAACCCCTGCTATGAGGCTGGGTGGAGGTGATGTTATAACCCCTGCTATGAAGCTGGGTGGAGGTGATGTTATAACCCCTGTTATGAGGCTGGGTGGAGGTGACGTTATAACCCCTGCTATGAGGCTGGGTGGAGGTGACGTTATAATCCCTGCTATGAGGCTGGGTGGAGATGACGTTATAACCCCTGTTATGAGGCTGGGTGGAGGTGACGTTATAATCCCTGTTATGAGGCTGGGTGGAGGTGACGTTATAAACCCTGTTAAAAGGCTGGGTGGAGGTGACGTTATAATCCCTGTTATGAGGCTGGGTGGAGGTGACGTTATAAACCCTGCTATGAGGCTGGGTGGAGGTGACGTTATAATCCCTGCTATGAGGTGACGTTATAATCCCTGCTATGAGGCTGGGTGGAGGTGACGTTATAATCCCTGCTATGAGGCTGGGTGGAGGTGACGTTATAATCCCTGCTATGAGGCTGGGTGGAGATGACGTTATAATCCCTGTTATGAGGCTGGGTGGAGGTGACGTTATAATCCCTGTTATGAGGCTGGGTGGAGGTGACGTTATAATCCCTGCTATGAGGCTGGGTGGAGGTGACGTTATAACCCCTGCTATGAGGTGACGTTATAACCCCTGCTATGAGGCTGGGTGGAGGTGACGTTATAATCCCTGCTATGAGGTGACGTTATAACCCCTGCTATGAGGCTGGGTGGAGGTGACGTTATAATCCCTGTTATGAGGCTGGGTGGAGGTGACGTTATAATCCCTGCTATGAGGCTGGGTGGAGGTGACGTTATAATCCCTGCTATGAGGCTGGGTGGAGTTGACGTTATAGAAAACATTATAAACTGGGTGATTTGAGCCCTAAATGCTGATTGGCTGAAAGCCGTGGTATATCACAGGTATGACAAAACATGTATTTTTACTCTTCTAATTATGTTGGTAACCAGTTTATAATAACAATAAGGCACCTTGGGGGTTTGGGGTATATGACCAATATACCATGGCTAAGGGCTGTATCCAGGTACTCCGCGTTGTGTCATGCATAAGAACAGCCCTTAGCCATGGTATATTGGTCATATACGCACACCACACCCCTTCGGGCCTTATCACTTAACATGACAAGATTGACAAGCAATACCAGCTCGATTAAAGGGACAACTGTGCACGTCTTGATGAAGCCTACAACTTCCTGTCCATTATCTCTGCACGTCTTGATGAAGCCTACAACTTCCTGTCCATTATATCTGCACGTCTTGATTAGGCCCACAACTCCCTGTCCATGAAATCTGCATGTCTTGATTAGGCCTACAACTTCCTGTCCATTATCTCTGCACGTCTTAATGAGGCCTACAACTCCCTGTCCATGAAATCTGCATGTCTTGATTAGGCCTACAACTTCCTGTCCATTATCTCTGCACGTCTTAATGAGGCCTACAACTTCCTGTCCATTATCTCTGCACGTCTTGATTAGGCCCACAACTTCCTGTCCATTATCTCTGCATGTCTCGATTAGGCCTACAACTTCCTGTCTATTCTCTCTGAAAGAGCCTTCAGCCTTCACAAAGCTGACTGAATGCTTTAATATATCATCCCTAGTTCAAACCAGTACATATTCTGATATCAAGGATTGACCAGTAGAAGACCAAGCTAGTATTTACCAGGTGTGTGGGTTCTCCAGGAGAGAGACAGAGACAGAGACAGAGAGGTGGAGAGAGAGGTGGAGAGAGAGGTGGAGAGAGAGGTGGAGAGAGAGGTGGAGAGAGAGGTGAAGTGGGGCTAGGTTTGGCAGAAATTAAAGAAGGAACATAGGGAGCGAGAGACTCTAGGAGTAGGTCTATAGCCCTGCCAGTACGTACTGGGAGAGGAAGAGGAGGGAGAGTCTTCCATCTAGACACTGTTGCCCTAGAGCACACAAAAAACTATACATACCTTGGCCTAAACATCAGCGCCACAGGTAACTTCCACAAAGCTGTGAACGATCTGAGAGACAAGGCAAGAAGGGCATTCTATGCCATCAAAAGGAACATAAATTTCAACATACCAATTAGGATTTGGCTAAAAATACTTGAATCAGTCATAGAGCCCATTGCCCTTTATGGTTGTGAGGTCTGGGGTCCGCTCACCAACCAAGACTTTACAAAATGGGACAAACACCAAATTGAGACTCTGCACGCAGAATTCTGCAAAAATATCCTCCGTGTACAACGTAGAACACCAAATAGTGCATGCAGAGCAGAATTAGGCCGATACCCACTAATTATCAAAATCCAGAAAAGAGCTGTTAAATTCTATAACCACCTAAAAGGAAGCGATTCCCAAACCTTCCACAACAAAGCCATCACCTACAGAGAGATGAACCTGGAGAAGAGTCCCCTAAGCAAGCAGGTCCTGGGGCTCTGTTCACAAACACAAACACACCCTATAGAGCCCCATGACAGCAGCACAATTAGACCCAACCAAATCATGAGAAAACAAAAAGATAATTACTTGACACATTGGAAAGAATTAACAAAAAAAAACTGAGCAAACTAGAATGCTATTTGGCCCTACACAGAGAGTACACAGCGGCAGAATACCTGACCACTGTGACTGACCCAAAATTAAGGAAAGCTTTGACTATGTACAGACTCAGCGAGCATAGCCTTGCTATTGAGAAAGGCCGCCGTAGGCAGACATGGCTCTCAAGAGAAGACAGGATATGTGCTCACTGCCCACAAAATGAGGTGGAAACTGAGCTGCACTTCCTAACCTCCTGCCCAATGTATGACCATATTAGAGAGACATATTTCCCTCAGATTACACAGATCCACAAAGAATTCGAAAACAAATCCAATTTTGAAAAACTCCCATATCTACTGGGTGAAATTCCACAGTGTGCCATCAGAGCAGCAAGATTTGTGACCTGTTGCCACGAGAAAAGGGCAACCAGTGAGGAACAAACACCATTGTAAATACAACCCATATCTATGCTTATTTATTTTATCTTGTGTCCTTTCAAATTTGTACCTTGTAAAAACACTGTATATATATATATAATATGACATTTTCAATGTCTTTATTGTTTTGAAACTTCTGTATGTGTGATGTCTACTGTTAATTTTTATTGTTTACCTTACTTGCTTTGGCAATGTTAACACATGTTTCCCATGCCAATAAAGCCCCTTGAATTGAATTGAATTGAGTCTCTGTCTCTAGGAGTAGGTCTATAGCCCTGCCAGTAAGTACTGGGAGAGGAGGGAGGGAGAGTCTCTGTCTCTAGGAGTAGGTCTATAGCCCTGCCAGTACGTACTGGGAGAGGAAGAGGAGGGAGAGTCTCTGTCTCAAGGAGTAGGTCTATAGCCCTGTACGTACTGGGAGAGGAGGGAGAGTCTCTGTCTCTAGGAGTAGGTATATTGCTCTGTACGTACTGGGAGAGACAGGGCCTTCCTTCCTGCCAACTGGATGATTTGGGTCAGTAGGCAATTTCAGTCCTAGATCACTGGGGACTCTATGGCAATTAATCCCAACAGTCAGTGAGTGAGTGAGAAACAGACAGACCACACACACAGAGAGAGAGACAGACAGACCACACACACACAGAGAGAGAGAGAGAGAGAGACAGACAGAGACAGACCACACACACACAGAGAGAGAGAGAGAGAGAGAGAGAGAGAGAGAGAGAGAGAGAGAGAGAGAGAGAGAGAGAGAGAGAGAGAGACAGACCACACACACACACAGAGAGAGAGAGACAGACAGACCACACACAGAGAGAGAGAGAGACAGACAGACAGACAGACCACACACACAGAGAGAGAGAGACAGACAGAGACAGACCACACACACAGAGAGAGAGAGAGACAGACAGAGACAGACCACACACACACAGAGAGAGAGAGAGAGAGAGACAGACAGAGACAGACCACACAGAGAGAGAGAGAGAGAGAGAGAGAGAGAGAGACAGATAGAGAGACCACACACACACATAGAGAGACAGACAGACCACACACACAGAGAGAGAGAGAGAGAGACAGACCACACACACACAGAGAGAGAGAGACAGACAGACAGACCACACACACAGAGAGAGAGAGAGACAGACCACACAGAGAGAGAGAGAGAGAGAGAGAGACAGACAGAGAGACAGACAGAGAGACAGACAGACCACACACACAGAGAGAGAGACAGACAGACCACACACACAGAGAGAGAGAGAGAGAGAGACAGACAGAGACAGACCACACACACAGAGAGACAGACAGACAGACCACACAGAGAGAGAGAGAGAGAGAGAGAGAGACACAGACAGACAGACAGACCACACACACAGAGAGAGAGATAGACAGACCACACACAGAGAGAGAGAGAGAGAGAGAGAGAGAGAGACAGACAGACCACACACAGAGAGAGAGAGACAGACAGACCACACACACACAGAGAGAGACAGACAGACCACACACACACACAGAGAGAGAGAGAGACAGACCACACAGAGAGAGAGAGAGAGAGAGAGAGAGAGAGAGAGAGACAGACCACACACACACACAGAGAGAGAGAGACAGACAGACAGACCACACACACAGAGAGAGAGAGACAGAGACAGACAGACAGACAGAGACAGACAGACCATACACACAGAGAGAGATAGACAGACCACACACACAGAGAGAGAGAGAGAGAAAGAGAGAGACAGACAGAGACAGACCACACACACAGAGAGACAGACAGACAGACCCCACACAGAGAGAGAGAGAAAGACACAGACAGACAGACCACACACACAGAGAGAGAGATAGACAGACCACACAGAGAGAGAGAGAGAGAGAGACAGAGAGAGAGACAGACAGACCACACACACAGAGAGAGAGACAGACAGACCACACACACACAGAGAGAGACAGACAGACCACACACACACAGAGAGAGAGAGACAGACAGACAGACCACACACACACACACAGAGAGAGAGACAGACAGAGACAGACCACACACACAGAGAGAGAGACAGACAGAGACAGACCACACACACAGAGAGAGAGAGACAGACAGAGACAGACCACACACACACAGAGAGAGACAGACAGACCACACACACAGAGAGAGAGAGACAGACAGACCACACACACAGAGAGAGAGACAGACAGACCACACACACAGAGAGAGAGAGACAGACAGAGACAGACCACACACACAGAGAGAGAGAGACAGACAGACCACACACACACAGAGGGAGAGAGAGACAGACAGACAGACCACACACACAGAGAGAGAGAGAGACAGACAGACAGACCACACACACAGAGAGAGAGAGAGAGACAGACAGAGACAGACCACACACACAGAGAGAGAGAGAGAGACAGACAGACCACACACACAGAGAGAGAGAGAGACAGACAGAGACAGACCACACACACAGAGACAGAGAAGAGGAGGACATGAAGAGTCCTCCATGCAGAGCTCCTCTAGAGCAGTGAATATTTTTTTGCCCCACTGTATATATATATATATATATATTTATTTTTTCTCTAAGTATACCTATTTCATCCTTTTCCACTTCATAATGAAGTTGGAGAGCCAAACCCCTTTCAACCTTTTCCTGTTCATAATGAAATTGGGGAGTCAAACCAGTCCTAAGTTAAAAGGCAATGTAACAATGGATGTACAATTACTCATGAATGGAGTAATGGCGGAGCTGAGGAGGATGAGTCTCTTACCGGTTCCTGCTCGACGTTGCTTTTTTTAATGGCTATTTTTTCAATAATTATAACTTAGTCTGCTCTGAATATTCATGTAATAATTTCCAACAAAACACTTCTGGTTCGTGAATCTCTCGCTCTGCCTCCCAGATCTGGAAAAATCAACATTCACTGCCTTTGTTCCCCACACAGCGGCGTTACCTGTTGCTCTCGGCTGACATGACCTAAGGGCAACACCGGCCACGAAGAAGAGAAAGGACAGGGAAGACGCCAAGCTAGGCTGAGAAGACGGGCTACACGGCCTCCTCTTCCTGATGGTCTAATCGCGGGAACAGAAACTTTACGAAGTCAGAGGAAGACTTCAATCGCAGAGGGACCAAACCCCACTTCAATCGCAGAGGGACCAAACCCCACTTCAATCGCAGAGGGACCAAACCCCACTTCAATCGCAGAGGGACCAAACCCCACTTCAATCGCAGAGGGACCAAACCCCACTTCAATCGCAGAGGGACCAAACCCCACTTCAATCGCAGAGGGACCAAACCCCACTTCAATCGCAGAGGGACCAAACCCCACTTCAATCGCAGAGGGACCAAACCCCACTTCAATCGCAGAGGGACCAAACCCCACTTCAATCGCAGAGGGACCAAACCCCACTTCAATCGCAGAGGGACCAAACCCCACTTCAATCGCAGAGGGAACAAACCCCACTTCAATCGCAGAGGGACCAAACCCCACTTCAATCGCAGAGGGACCAAACCCCACTTCAATCGCAGAGGGACCAAACCCCACTTCAATCGCAGAGGGAACAAACCCCACTTCAATCGCAGAGGGACCAAACCCCACTATATGCCAACATAATTCACCTGTTATTATCATCATCATCATTACAGCTGTGTTCAAGCAAACACCACGCCATCACTCAGCGAACTGTACAAGAATCCTCTCACCCGGAAGTAGAGTTTATTGTTGGGGAGGGGGTTGACTTTAACCAAGCCCGTCGAAAATATTACCAATATGTATTCTGCCTCACAACAGGATCCAGCGTGCTTAACCATGTACACACAAACATCTGTGACGCATACACAGCCAATCCCCCGCCCCCAATTCAGCCAATCAGATCATGTCTCTCTGTTCTTACTCCCCGCCTACAAGCAGCAAACTCAATGAGGGAGCCACCAACACAGAACAGTGAGGCGCTGGACCGAGGAGGCAGACTCCATGCTGCAGGACTGTTTTGACAATACTGATTCAAATATGTTCAAAAGATGAATCCACCCAGGGCTCATCCATCCACATTGAGGAAAAGAAACATCCGGACATACTTCAACCAAAAACCCTGGGTGAACGGAGATATCCGTGCAATGCTAAGAGCCTGTACTGCAGCATTCAATGCAGAACGAACCGGTGGCGTGCCACGCGTACGGGACAAGCAGGTACCATACAGCCTCACACTTGAATTGATGTTCGACAACTCAGACTCACATCGCATGTGGCAAAGACTACAGTCTATCACAGACAACAAGGGCAAATCCAGCTGGTGTGGTGCCAACCCAAAGCCTCCCGCTATGCTCACCCAGGTCATCATGAAAGTGCTTGAAGAGGTTGGTTATGACCCAGGTCATCATGAAAGTGCTGGAAGAGGTTGGTTATGACCCACATCAAGGTCACAATGCCAGGTTCACTGGACCCACTCCAATCACCTACTGCTCCAACAGATCCACGGAAGATACCATTTCCATCACTATTCACACGGACGTAACACACATGGACAAGAGCATCACCTGCTGTCATCTGCATCCACATCACCAAGGACTTGACATGGACCAACAACGCCCCCACATCAAGAGGGCGCAACAGCGTCTCTACTTCCTAAGGCGTCTGGAGAGAAATGAATTAGCACGCCGTCCAGGGTCCTCTCCAAAATACTACCGCTGCACCAGCGACAGCGTTGCATCATGGGCCTGGTACTGGAAACTGCTCTGTCCGCGAACCACAAGGCCCTCCAGCAGGGGGTGAAGATGGCCCTGTACATTACCGGGACTGTGCTCCCTCCCATCCAGTAGGGGGTGAAGATGGCCCTGTACATTACCAGGACCGTGCTCCCTCCCATCCAGTAGGGGGTGAAGATGGCCCTGTACATTACCGGGACCGTGCTCCCTCCCATCCAGTAGGGGGTGAAGATGGCCCTGTACATTACCGGGACCGTGCTCCCTCCCATCCAGTAGGGGGTGAAGATGGCCCTGTACATTACCAGGACCGTGCTCCCTCCCATCCAGTAGGGGGTGAAGATGGCCCTGTACATTACCGGGACCATGCTCCCTCCCATCCAGTAGGGGGTGAAGATGGCCCTGTACATTACCGGGACCATGCTCCCTCCCATCCAGTAGGGGGTGAAGATGGCCCTGTACATTACCGGGACCGTGCTCCCTCCCATCCAGTAGGGGGTGAAGATGGCCCTGTACATTACCGGGACCGTGCTCCCTCCCATCCAGTAGGGGGTGAAGATGGCCCTGTACATTACCGGGACCGTGCTCCCTCCCATCCAGTAGGGGGTGATGATGGCCCTGTACATTACCGGGACCGTGCTCCCTCCCATCCAGTAGGTGGTGAAGATGGCCCTGTACATTACCAGGACAGTGCTCCCTCCCATCCAGTAGGGGGTGAAGATGGCCCTGTACATTACCGGGACCGTGCTCCCTCCCATCCAGTAGGGGGTGAAGATGGCCCTGTACATTACCGGGACCGTGCTCCCTCCCATCCAGCAGGGGGTGAAGATGGCCCTGTACATTACCGGGACCGTGCTCCCTCCCATCCAGTAGGTGGTGAAGATGGCCCTGTACATTACCGGGACCGTGCTCCCTCCCATCCAGTAGGTGGTGAAGATGGCCCTGTACATTACGGGACCGTGCTCCCTCCCATCCAGTAGGGGGTGAAGATGGCCCTGTACATTACCGGGACCGTGCTCCCTCCCATCCAGTAGGGGGTGAAGATGGCCCTGTACATTACCGGGACCGTGCTCCCTCCCATCCAGTAGGGGGTGAAGATGGCCCTGTACATTACCGGGACCGTGCTCCCTCCCATCCAGTAGGGGGTGAAGATGGCCCTGTACATTACCGGGACCGTGCTCCCTCCCATCCAGTAGGGGGTGAAGATGGCCCTGTACATTACCGGGACCGTGCTCCCTCCCATCCAGTAGGGGGTGAAGATGGCCCTGTACATTACCGGGACCGTGCTCCCTCCCATCCAGTAGGGGGTGAAGATGGCCCTGTACATTACCGGGACCATGCTCCCTCCGATCCAGTAGGGGGTGAAGATGGCCCTGTACATTACCGGGACCGTGCTCCCTCCCATCCAGTAGGGGGTGAAGATGGCCCTGTACATTACCAGGACCGTGCTCCCTCCCATCCAGTAGGGGGTGAAGATGGCCCTGTACATTACCGGGACCGTGCTCCCTCCCATCCAGTAGGGGGTGAAGATGGCCCTGTACATTACCGGGACCGTGCTCCCTCCCATCCAGTAGGGGGTGAAGATGGCCCTGTACATTACCGGGACCGTGCTCCCTCCCATCCAGTAGGGGGTGAAGATGGCCCTGTACATTACCGGGACCGTGCTCCCTCCCATCCAGTAGGGGGTGAAGATGGCCCTGTACATTACCGGGACCGTGCTCCCTCCCATCCAGTAGGGGGTGAAGATGGCCCTGTACATTACCGGGACCGTGCTCCCTCCCATCCAGTAGGGGGTGAAGATGGCCCTGTACATTACCGGGACCGTGCTCCCTCCCATCCAGTAGGGGGTGTCGTGACGCCGGAAGCAAAATGGAGGTGTAACTCAATATAAGAAACGTGCTAACCTTTTAAACACTGTGTACATTCATGCTACACACACAATCATCACAACCACCAGACTGCTATTATCTTGCTCAGTTCATACACTGCCCCCCCCCCCATCCACAATACACACAAATATTGGACTATAAATTCTACCTTCCTGTACTATACTGTTTATTCTATTACACAGACATTTACTTTGTTCATATTGTTCTGTTTTTATTATTTGTTGTTCTTGCATTGTCCACAAGGAACCTGCATGTGAGCATTTTGTTGGGCGATGTATACCATGAGCATCCCGTACATACGACTAATTTAACATTTAACAAAAAACTTGCAACTTGAAACTGAAACTCTGCTAGAAATGGTCATTCACATTATCTTTACAACCCAAAACACTTTGCTCCTGTAGTTAAAACCCTGATGAATCTCCTCCTGTAGTTAAAACCCTGATGAATCTCCTCCTGTAGTTAAAACCCTGATGATGAATCTCCTCCTGTAGTTAAAACCCTGATGAATCTCCTCCTGTAGTTAAAACCCTGATGAATCTCCTCCAGTAGTTAAAACCCTGATGAATCTCCTCCTGTAGTTAAAACCCTGATGAATCTCCTCCTGTAGTTAAAACCCTGATGAATCTCCTGTAGTTAAAACCCTGATGAATCTCCTCCTGTAGTTAAAACCCTGATGAATCTCCTCCTGTAGTTAAAACCCTGATGAATCTCCTCCTGTAGTTAAAACCCTGATGAATCTCCTCCTGTAGTTAAAACCCTGATGAATCTCCTCCTGTAGTTAAAACCCTGATGAATCTCCTGTAGTTAAAACCCTGATGAATCTCCTCCTGTAGTTAAAACCCTGATGAATCTCCTCCTGTAGTTAAAACCCTGATGATGAATCTCCTCCTGTAGTTAAAACCCTGATGAATCTCCTCCTGTAGTTAAAACCCTGATGATGAATCTCCTCCTGTAGTTAAAACCCTGATGAATCTCCTCCTGTAGTTAAAACCCTGATGAATCTCCTGTAGTTAAAACCCTGATGAATCTCCTGTAGTTAAAACCCTGATGAATCTCCTCCTGTAGTTAAAACCCTGATGATGAGTCTCCTCCTGTAGTTAAAACCCTGATGATGAATCTCCTCCTGTAGTTAAAACCCTGATGAATCTCCTCCTGTAGTTAAAACCCTGATGAATCTCCTCCTGTAGTTAAAACCCTGATGAATCTCCTCCTGTAGTTAAAACCCCGATGAATCTCCTCCTGTAGTTAAAACCCTGATGAATCTCCTCCTGTAGTTAAAACCCTGATGAATCTCCTCCTGTAGTTAAAACCCTGATGAATCTCCTCCTGTAGTTAAAACCCTGATGGATCTCCTCCTGTAGTTAAAACCCTGATGAATCTCCTGTAGTTAAAACCCTGATGAATCTCCTGTAGTTAAAACCCTGATGAATCTCCTCCTGTAGTTAAAACCCTGATGATGAATCTCCTCCTGTAGTTAAAACCCTGATAATGAATCTCCTCCTGTAGTTAAAACCCTGATGAATCTCCTGTAGTTAAAACCCTGATGAATCTCCTCCTGTAGTTAAAACCCTGATGAATCTCCTCCTGTAGTTAAAACCCTGATGAATCTCCTGTAGTTAAAACCCTGATGAATCTCCTGTAGTTAAAACCCTGATGATGAATCTCCTCCTGTAGTTAAAACCCTGATGAATCTCCTCCTGTAGTTAAAACCCTGATGAATCTCCTCCTGTAGTTAAAACCCTGATGAATCTCCTGTAGTTAAAACCCTGATGAATCTCCTCCTGTAGTTAAAACCCTGATGAATCTCCTCCTGTAGTTAAAACCCTGATGAATCTCCTCCTGTAGTTAAAACCCTCATGAATCTCCTCCTGTAGTTAAAACCCTGATGAATCTCCTCCTGTAGTTAAAACCCTGATGAATCTCCTCCTGTAGTTAAAACCCTGATGATGAATCTCCTCCAGTAGTTAAAACCCTGATGATGAATCTCCTCCTGTAGTTAAAACCCTGATGAATCTCCTCCTGTAGTTAAAACCCTGATGAATCTCCTGTAGTTAAAACCCTGATGAATCTCCTCCTGTAGTTAAAACCCTGATGAATCTCCTCCTGTAGTTAAAACCCTGATGAATCTCCTCCTGTAGTTAAAACCCTGATGAATCTCCTCCTGTAGTTAAAACCCTGATAATGAATCTCCTCCTGTAGTTAAAACCCTGATGAATCTCCTGTAGTTAAAACCCTGATGATGAATCTCCTATAGTTAAAACCCTGATGGATCTCCTCCTGTAGTTAAAACCCTGATGAATCTCCTCCTGTAGTTAAAACCCTGATGAATCTCCTCCTGTAGTTAAAACCCTGATGAATCTCCTCCAGTAGTTAAAACCCTGATAAATCCCCTCCTGTAGTTAAAACCCTGATGAATCTCCTCCTGTAGTTAAAACCCTGATGAATCTCCTCCAGTAGTTAAAACCCTGATGAATCTCCTCCTGTAGTTAAAACCCTGATGAATCTCCTCCAGTAGTTAAAACCCTGATGAATCTCCTCCTGTAGTTAAAACCCTGATGAATCTCCTCCTGTAGTTAAAACCCTGATGATGAATCTCCTCCAGTAGTTAAAACCCTGATGAATCTCCCCCTGTAGTTAAAACCCTGATGAATCTCCTCCTGTAGTTAAAACCCTGATGAATCTCCTCCAGTAGTTAAAACCCTGATGAATCTCCTCCTGTAGTTAAAACCCTGATGAATCTCCTCCTGTAGTTAAAACCCTGATGAATCTCCTCCTGTAGTTAAAACCCTGATGAATCTCCTCCTGTAGTTAAAACCCTGATGAATCTCCTCCAGTAGTTAAAACCCTGATGAATCTCCTCCTGTAGTTAAAACCCTGATGAATCTCCTCCTGTAGTTAAAACCCTGATGAATCTCCTCCTGTAGTTAAAACCCTGATGAATCTCCTCCAGTAGTTAAAACCCTGATGAATCTCCTCCAGTAGTTAAAACCCTGATGAATCTCCTCCTGTAGTTAAAACCCTGATGAATCTCCTCCTGTAGTTAAAACCCTGATGAATCTCCTCCTGTAGTTAAAACCCTGATGAATCTCCTCCTGTAGTTAAAACCCTGATGAATCTCCTCCAGTAGTTAAAACCCTGATGAATCTCCTCCTGTAGTTAAAACCCTGATGAATCCCCTCCAGTAGTTAAAACCCTGATAATGAATCTCCTCCAGTAGTTAAAACCCTGATGAATCCCCTCCAGTAGTTAAAACCCTGATGATGAATCTCCTCCAGTAGTTAAAACCCTGATGATGAATCTCCTCCTGTAGTTAAAACCCTGATGAATCCCCTCCTGTAGTTAAAACCCTGTGATGAATCTCCCCAGCCCACTTTCCTCCTTCATTGTGCAGTGTAATAAAGGCCACACTTATCACTGGTTTTATAAAGAGGCTTTAAAATCATTTCCTTCTATTAGAGACTTTCATAAGAAAATGTCAACAGTTTGAATATGCAGCCAACTTGTAAATTCAGCATATCTTTCATTCTGGAATGTTGGTTTGTAGCCTCTGTCTAGGCTTTCTACGCTAAGATTTGATCTTTGACCCAAAATGTTGTTTCAGTCCGATCCCTTCTTATTGTTTAACCTGTTATCATGATTAAAATAACCAATAAGTAGGGATCTGATAGAAACAACAGTTTTGATAACCAGGCAAGTTGTGAACTGCAGCACATGTTTCATTCCGAAATGTTGGCTTGTCCATGATCTTACTGTTAACCAATAATCACATATCATTTATTAATGTTGGCTTGTCCATGATCTTACTGTTAACCAATAATCACATATCATTTATTAATGTTGGCTTGTCCATGATCTTACTGTTAACCAATAATCACATATCATTTATTAATGTTGGCTTGTCCATGATCTTACTGTTAACCAATAATCACATATCATTTATTAATGTTGGCTTGTCCATGATCTTACTGTTAACCAATAATCACATATCATTTATTAATGTTGGCTTGTCCATGATCTTACTGTTAACCAATAATCACATATCATTTATTAATGTTGGCTTGTCCATGATCTTACTGTTAACCAATAATCACATATCATTTATTAATGTTGGCTTGTCCATGATCTTACTGTTAACCAATAATCATTTATTAATGTTGGCTTGTCCATGATCTTACTGTTAACCAATAATAATTTATTAATGTTGGCTTGTCCATGATCTTACTGTTAACCAATAATCATTTATTAATGTTGGCTTGTCCATGATCTTACTGTTAACCAATAATCACATATCATTTATTAATGTTGGCTTGTCCATGATCTTACTGTAAACCAATAATCACATATCATTTATTAATGTTGGCTTGTCCATGATCTTACTGTTAACCAATAATCACATATCATTTATTAATGTTGGATTGTCCATGATCTTACTGTTAACCAATAATCATTTATTAATGTTGGATTGTCCATGATCTTACTGTTAACCAATAATCACATATCATTTATTAATGTTGGCTTGTCCATGATCTTACTGTTAACCAATAATCACATATCATTTATTAATGTTGGCTTGTCCATGATCTCACCGTTAACCAATAATCACATATCATTTATTAATGGTGGCTTGTCCATGATCTCACTGTAGCCTAGTGGTTAGAGCGTTGGACTAGTAACAGAAAGGTTGTAAGTTCAAATCCCCGAGCTGACAAGGTACAAATCTGTCGCTCTGCCCCTGAACAGGCAGTTAACCCACTGTTCCTAGGCCGTCATTGAAAATAAGAATTTGTTCTTAACTGACTTGCCTAGTAAAATAAAGGTAAAATAAAAAATAAAAAAATTAATGGTGGCTTGTCCATGATCTCACCGTTGACCATCATTGGTTCAGAAGAATAACAACAGACATTTCAAGAGTGGATAGAGAGAGGATTTGTTCCATATGGCACCCTACTTAGTGCACTACCTCTGACCAGGGCTGGCACTCTATTCCCTAATTTAGTGCACTACTTTTGACCGTGGACCCATAGGGGAATAGGGTGAGGGTGTCATTTGGGATGCACACAGACACTTGGTGACAAGAGAGCATTAGTGAAGTATAAGCTATATTAAACGATTTGAAGCTATATAAAAAAAATATATAAAAAAAAACGGACTCCTCTCTTTTAACCTCCTGCCGTGGCTTCTCACACACATTTCACATGATCTTCTACATATTATTGTAGGACTAATCGTTGTTTCTTCATATGAAAAAATAACTCAATGCCTTCCCTCCCGACCGTGATCGGCTTTAGCTCCTAAAGAATAAAACCCTTTAAAAAAAAAAGCACACCAATATATCACGCTCTCTCTACTCTTACTCGGATAAATATTCAGATAAACCCTGCTTCTGGTAAGGTCACAGTCCTCAATTGTATAACTGTCAATGTTGTTTTGTTGTTGCCACATTGACCACTTAAAAGCATAAGTTGACGCACATCCAACCGACCTCACAACAGCAGGCGGCGTGTGGGCGGAGCTGTGGGCAGAGCTGTGGGCGGAGCTGTGGGCGGAGCTGTGAACAGAGAGCCCCATGGTGGCGGTGGGGTTATGGGCAGGCATAAGCTACGGACACCAAACACAATTGTATTTTATCGATGGCAATTTGAATGCACAGAGATATCCGTGACGAGATCCTGAAGTCCGTTGCGAGGACCATTTATTTAAAGTATCTGTGACCAACAGATGCATATCTGTATTCCCAGTCATGTGAAATCCAAAGATTAAGGCCTAATTCATTTATTTAAAATATTCTGATTTCCTCATATGAACTGAAACTCAGTCAAATCTTTGAAATTGTTGCATGTTGCGTTTTTATTTGTTTGTTTATTTATTTGTTTAGTATATATAAATAATGACAACATAATAACTAAATCATTGACAACACAGTAGGGCTTTCCCATTTGCATTTGCATTTAAGTCATTTGGCAGACGCTCTTATCCAGAGCGACTTACAAATTGGTGAATTCACCTTATGACATCCAGTGGAACAGCCACTTTCCCCTCTGACCCCTGTAGACTGTGTTAGCAGTAGGGCTTTCCCCTCTGACCCCTCTAGACTGTGTTAGCAGTAGGGCTTTCCCCTCTGACCCCTCTAGACTGTGTTAGCAGTAGGGCTTTCCCCTCTGACCCGTGTAGACTGTGGTAGCAGTAGGGCTTTCCCCTCTGACCCGTGTAGACTGTGGTAGCAGTAGGGCTTTCCCCTCTGACCCGTGTAGACTGTGGTAGCAGTAGGGCTTTCCCCTCTGACCCATGTAGACTGTGTTAGCAGTAGGGCTTTCGCCTCTGACCCATGCAGACTGTGTTAGCAGTAGGGCTTTCCCCTCTGACCCCTCTAGACTGTGTTAGCAGTAGGGCTTTCCCCTCTGACCCCTCTAGACTGTGTTAGCAGTAGGGCTTTCCCCTCTGACCCCGCTAGACTGTGTTAGCAGTAGGGCTTTCCCCTCTGACCCCTCTACACTGTGTTAGCAGTAGGGCTTTCCCCTCTGATCCATGTAGACTGTGTTAGCAGTAGGGCTTTCCCCTCTGATCCATGTAGACTGTGTTAGCAGTAGGGCTTTCCCCTCTGATCCATGTAGACTGTGTTAGCAGTAGGGCTTTCCCCTCTGACCCATGCAGACTGTGTTAGCAGTAGGGCTTTCCCCTCTGACCCATGTAGACTGTGTTAGCAGTAGGGCTTTCCCCTCTGACCCATGTAGACTGTGTTAGCAGTAGGGCTTTCCACTCTGACCCCTGTAGACTGTGTTAGCAGTAGGGCTTTCCCCTCTGACCCATGTAGACTGTGTTAGCAGTAGGGCTTTCCACTCTGACCCCTGTAGACTGTGTTAGCAGTAGGGCATCATCATGCATTGACAGGTCAATATTGACTTTGTGTTTTAAACAAAGAAAACATCTCTATTGAGCCAACGTGCATGGGGCTAAGCTGACTAGGGCCTGGCATCTGTCATCGTGTGTGTCAGAGCCAGGGCACTAGTCCTATTTCTTCCTGAGTGAATCTGCTTCCCAAATGGCACCCTATTCCCTATATAGTAGAGCAGAGCACCCCTGTGGGCCCTGGTCAACAGTAGTGCACTATATAGGGAATAGGCTGCCATTTGGGAAGCAGATTCAGTGCCATTAGTGTGGAGCTAGCATCTCGCTAATCCCAGAGGAATCAGTGAGTGTGTGAACTCTGACCCAGCAGCACTAAGAGGTCAGGGTTAATGCTACTTGTTGGCACTATACCGTCTTTTTAGAGGATACAATGATAGTCTTCATTATTTTATTTTTTTTTGGGGGGGGAATTTTCAGGTAGAAGAACCAATCTCTTCTTAGACCGACGGCGATGAACCAATCTCTTCTTAGACCGACGGCGATGAACCAATCTCTTCCGTGACCGACGGCGATGAACCAATCTCTTCCTAGACCGACGGCGATGAACCAATCTCTTCCTAGACCGCCGGCGATGAACCAATCTCTTCTTAGACCGCCGGCGATGAACCAATCTCTCCCGAGACCGCCGGCGATGAACCAATCTCTCCCGAGACCGCCGGCGATGAACCAATCTCTCCCGAGACCGCCGGCGATGAACCAATCTCTCCCGAGACCGCCGGCGATGAACCAATCTCTCCCGAGACCGCCAGCGAAAAACCAATCTCTTCCGAGACCGACGGCGATGAACCAATCTCTTCCGAGACCGACGGCGATGAACCAATCTCTCCCGAGACCGACGGCGATGAACCAATCTCTTACGAGACCGACGGCGATGAACCAATCTCTCCCGAGACCGACGGCGATGAACCAATCTCTCCCGAGACCGACGGCGATGAACCAATCTCTTCCGAGACCGACAGCGATGTACCAATCTCTTCCGAGACCGACAGCGATGAACCAATCTCTTCCTAGACCGACGGCGATGAACCAATCTCTTCTTAGACCGACGGCGATGAACCAATCTCTTCTTAGACCGACGGCGATGAACCAATCTCTTCTTAGACCGACGGCGATGAACCAATCTCTTCTTAGACCGACAGCGATGAACCAATCTCTCCCGAGACCGACAGCGATGAACCAATCTCTCCCGAGACCGACAGCGATGAACCAATCTCTCCCGAGACCGACAGCGATGAACCAATCTCTCCCGAGACCGACAGCGATGAACCAATCTCTCCCGAGACCGACAGCGATGAACCAATCTCTTACGAGACCGACGGCGATGAACCAATCTCTTCCGAGACCGACGGCGATGAACCAATCTCTTCTGAGACCGACGGTAAAGCACCAAATTAAAACAGGCCGGTGTTTTCACTACACTACTCTCTAATCTATCTGCTCCCTCAAAGTCTGAACGGCAAAAACCTGCTTAAAATTACTTCTAAATGAAGTCTAACACAGAAATCATGATTTAGACAAGTCAAACTAGAAGGCAATCAAACCCTTAATACAACGATTATACTTATTTAAAGGAAAGCAGATAATCTCGTCCTCCTTGGATTTAGTCTCCTTAAAGAGGATCCTTTGACTAATTGCTCTTGTTAATCAAGCTTTAGGTTTAATTGTTGACAAGAGATCCACTTGGATGACTTAAGAGTGTAAAAAAACAAATCTCTCCCCAATCTATGGGCTGCTAGGATAGATAACATCTTGAAATGAAGTGAGAGCTGATTAAAAAGGCATCCTAAGATTTCTTGTTTGTGTCCCAAAATGGCACCCCGTTCCCTATAGATGACCTGGAGCCCCTTGTGAACAGTATTGCACTTCCTAGAGAATTGGATGTTATTTGGGATACCTAGGGGGTTTCGGGGTTCACTGATAGACAGACTACTGCATGTGATAATGTGTTTGAGAGAGCATCTAGTGTTTCATTAACTGTAGTCCTTTCGAGAGGAATACAAGGGCTTTATAATTCTCCTTCATAGTTTGGAGGAACCGTGGAAAAGTACTACTGTGGTTGTTGAACTTGAGATGTGTGGGACTGTAGACTCTGCTAAAAACAAAAGGGGGAACAGAAGACAATGTTTCATATTTTAAAACATGGCAGTAGGACTGTATTACAATGTGGAAGTACAGTGAGATTGGCCATAGTCATTTAGTCCTCTATAAAATCTATATCAATCATCTTGGCTTTTAGAAATATTTATAATAGAAATAATCTTTTTTTTTTCTTTTTTTTTCAATTAAAAAAATAAATAGAATTTATCAAAAGTACCAGTGGCTGGGTTAACTATTGTGTATGTTTACTGTGTTTATGCTTACTGTACTTATGCTTACTGCATTTGTGTTTACTGTATTTATGTTTACTGCGTTTATGCTTACTGTATTTATGCTTACTGTGTTTATGCTTACTGTATTTATGCTTACTGTATTTATGCTTACTGTATTTATGCTTACTGTATTTATGCTTACTGTGTTTATGCTTACTGTATTTATGCTTACTGTATTTATGCTTACTGTGTTTATGCTTACTGCGTTTGTGCTTACTGCGTTTGTTTACTGCGTTTGTTTACAAAAGTCAATGATTATGTTGATACTTGATAGAAAATCTGGTTTACAATATTAAATAAGACAATGTTGTGTTTATTTACCAAAATACATATGGGGTCATGGCATTAACATAATTGACTTTTATATGTTTGTTATTAATACAGTATAGAAGTTGTGCCTTGATTCAAGGTTCAGCAGTACAAACTGTTATAGCAGTCGATCGAGCCAAAAAGACACCAAGCTAGAGACTGACTGGTACGGCAACAGGATGGCTGGAGCCCCCAGACAGAGAGAGAGCTGGGAAGAGAATATGCAGCAGAGCTCGACTGAGTCCCAAATACCACCCTATCAACCTGGGCCCAGGTCCAAACTAGTGCACTAAGTAGGATATAGGGTGCCATTTGGGATTAAAACCCTTGTGTAACGTCAAGCTAAAAAAAAAAAAAAAAAAGAAATAGGTAATCAGATTATCAACACCGTGCGATCATTAAAGTCAGTAGCATCCTCCCTTAAAGCTATCTTTAATCCTGTTAGGATTTCACCTATTCCTGCTACTGTGGGCCCAGCTTGTATTAAAATAAATGTGTCTCAGTGTATAAACTGACAGAGTGAGCGAACGACAGAGCGAGAGAGAGAGAGAGAGAGAGAGTGAGAGAGCGACAGAGAGACATAGCCAGTGTAGAAGTGCTCAGAGGATGCTAACTATTCTCTAAAATAGTACACAACTTTTGAGCAGGACACATTTGGATCCTACGATATCAAAAAGACATCCTCAAATGGCAGGAAACAGGAAAACAGGAAATGTTTGTAGTTAAGAGGTAGAGCAGGCAGTGGTCAGACTCAAGGGTGTGTTAGGACAACACAGACCATCTGCCGACACATAGAGAAGGTCAACAAGACGTACACTACCAGTCAACAGTTTAGGCACACCTACTCATTCAAGGGTTTTTCTTTATTTTTACAAGTTTCTATACTGTAGAATAATAGGGAAGACATCAAAACTATGAAATAACACATATGGAGTCATGTAGTAACCCAAAACAACGTGTTAAACAAATCATATTCTTCAAAGTAGCCACCCTTTGCCTTGATGACAGCTTTGTCATTCTCTCAACCAGCTTCATGAGGTAGTCGCCTGGAATGCATTTAAATTAACAGGTGTGCCTTGTTAAAAGTTCATTTGTGGAATTTCTTGCATTCTTAATGCGTTTGAGCAAATCAGTTGTGTTGTGACAAGGTAGGGGGGGGGGGTATACAGAACATGGCCCAATTTGGTAAAAGACCAAGTCCATTTTATGGCAAGAACAGCTCAAATAAGCAAAGAGAAACAGCAGTCCATCAGTTTCTTCAAGTGCAGTCGCAAACACCATCAAGAGCTATGATGAAACTGGCTCTCATGAGGACCGCCACAGGAAAGGAAGACCCAGAGTTGCCTCTGCTGCAGAGGATAAGTTCATTAGAGTTACCAGACTCAGAAATTGCAGCCCAAATAAATGCTTCACAGAGTTCAAGTAACAGACACATCTCAACATCAACTGTTCAGAGACTGTGTGAATGAGGCCTTCATGGTTGAATTGCTGCAAAGAAACCACTACTAAAAAGGACACCAATAAGAAGAAGAGACATGATTTGGTCAAGAAACACAAGCAATGGACATTAGACCGGTGGAAATCTGTCCTTTAGTCTGATGAGTCAATTTGAGTTCCAACCGCCGTGTCTTTGTGAGACGCAGAGTCGGTGAACTGATGTAGTATGTTGTCCTAGCAGCATACGACAACAGTAAAGTCATGGAGAGAAAACAGACTGGTGGAGCTGTAGAGAGAACGAGGTGACGGAGACAGACTGGTGGAGCTGTAGAGAGAACGAGGTGACGGAGACAGACTGGTGGAGCTGTAGAGAGAACGAGGTGACGGAGACAGACTGGTGGAGCTGTAGAGAGAACGAGGTGACGGAGACAGACTGGTGGAGCTGTAGAGAGAACGAGGTGACGGAGACAGACTGGTGGAGCTGTAGAGAGAACGAGGTGACGGAGACAGACAGACTGGTGGAGCTGTAGAGAGAACGAGGTGACGGAGACAGACAGACTGGTGGAGCTGTAGAGAGAACGAGGTGACGGAGACAGACAGACTGGTGGAGCTGTAGAGAGAACGAGGTGACGGAGACAGACAGACTGGTGGAGCTGTAGAGAGAACGAGGTGACGGAGACAGACTGGAGGAGCTGTAGAGAGAACGAGGTGACGGAGACAGACAGACTGGTGGAGCTGTAGAGAGAACGAGGTGACGGAGACAGACTGGTGGAGCTGTAGAGAGAGCGAGGTGACGGAGACAGACAGACTGGTGGAGCTGTAGAGAGAACGAGGTGACGGAGACAGACTGGAGGAGCTGTAGAGAGAGCGAGGTGACGGAGACAGACTGGAGGAGCTGTAGAGAGAACGAGGTGACGGAGACAGACTGGTGGAGCTGTAGAGAGAACGAGGTGACGGAGACAGACTGGTGGAGCTGTAGAGAGAACGAAGTGACGGAGACAGACTGGTGGAGCTGTAGAGAGAACGAGGTGACGGAAACAGACTGGTGGAGCTGTAGAGAGAACGAGGTGACGGAGACAGACAGACTGGTGGAGCTGTAGAGAGAACGAGGTGACGGAGACAGACAGACTGGTGGAGCTGTAGAGAGAACGAGGTGACGGAGACAGACAGACTGGTGGAGCTGTAGAGAGAACGAGGTGACGGAGACAGACTGGAGGAGCTGTAGAGAGAACAAGGTGACGGAGACAGACTGGTGGAGCTGTAGAGAGAACGAGGTGACGGAGACAGACTGGTGGAGCTGTAGAGAGAACGAGGTGACGGAGACAGACTGGTGGAGCTGTAGAGAGAGCGAGGTGACGGAGAAAGACAGACTGGTGGAGCTGTAGAGAGAACGAGGTGACAGAGACAGAGACTGGTGGAGCTGTAGAGAGAACGAGGTGACGGAGACAGACTGGTGGAGCTATAGAGAGAACGAGGTGACGGAGACAGACTGGTGGAGCTGTAGAGAGAACGAGGTGACGGAGACAGACTGGTGGAGCTGTAGAGAGAACGAGATGACGGGGACAGACTGGTGGAGCTGTAGAGAGAACGAGGTGACGGAGACAGACAGACTGGTGGAGCTGTAGAGAGAACGAGGTGACGGAGACAGACTGGTGGAGCTGTAGAGAGAACGAGGTGACGGGGACAGACTGGTGGAGCTGTAGAGAGAACGAGGTGACGGAGACAGACAGACTGGTGGAGCTGTAGAGAGAACGAGGTGACGGAGACAGACTGGTGGAGCTGTAGAGAGAACGAGGTGACGGAGACAGACTGGTGGAGCTGTAGAGAGAACGAGGTGACGGAGACAGACAGACTGGTGGAGCTGTAGAGAGAGCGACGAGGCCGTTGCCCCCTTTGGGTTTGAGAGAGTTTGCTTATTTTAGACCATTCCATTGGTCCTTAAATTAAAATGTCCAACGACCCGGGGCACACAAAACAAACTGCAACAATATCACATGTGCATCCTACCATGACAGAAATCAAAAAGGAGAGTATGAACTAATAATGATAAAATTAAGTCCCATATTCTGCATCCCTGTCTGTTTATGATGTTTCTGCACATAATAATGTGGACATTGTAATAAAGCGAATCACTGTTTTCTTGACGCCATTTTTTTGTTTGTTGCTACGACAACCAATAAACAATAAAAACCGAAGGGCAGGATCAACTAGGGAACGACGGTGTCAACACTCACATCCTGGGGTTGGCGGATGGACACAATTGAAAGATCTGGGACGAGGACATGGTGACATGTGAGCATGATCAAGTGGATAACATCTGAGGAGTTGTGCAGTGTATGCCCAGTATAAGGATGCCAAACGGATGTGGAACACAGGAACGCTTGTGTTGACGGCTGGAAAACAAATATTTTCTACTCTAGTAAACAGTGATCAAACATCAGGGAAACCTCTTAGGGTACATTTAAGGGTGTAAGAAAACAGGTTATTCTAAATTAAAATCATAACAAGAGGAAAATCCTGTTTTTCCAACAGATAACCTGCGGTCCTTCAGGTTTAGTTAAAACCTTCTCATGTGACCCTCCAGTAGTCTTCTAATAGGGCTGTATATCCCTAGTTTTCCTACCTCATCTCTGAATCCGACCTCTGGTGTGAAGCCTGAAGCTGTCATATTCATTTAAAGAAATATGGCATTGCCTCTCTACCATATCAAGACGATATCCTCCATGTCAATATTCATCATGAACGTTCTTTAAACACTAGGCTACTTGGCCCAACGTTCTTTAAACACTAGGCTACTTGGCCCAACGTTCTTAAACACTAGGCTACTTGGCCCAACGTTCTTAAACACTAGGCTACTTGGCCCAACGTTCTTAAACACTAGGCTACTTGGCCCAACGTTCTTAAACACTAGGCTACTTGGCCCAACGTTCTTAAACACTAGGCTACTTGTTTGAATCTGGTCTGGTCCAGTATCCAGACGACCCGTCCACAGAGCTCATCTCTTTCAGTAACGTATTAGGCCCGGCAGCGAAACGAAACGAGAGGCTGAACTAAAGATGTCGCAGAACGGCAGTATTTGAAGCACCACACCCTTCTGTCCAGTTTCCCTTGACGTTGCTACGACAATCAGGCTGATTCTAACCATCCCTGTAACTGTTTCTCCCGCGGAGAGATTGTTTTCTAAACTAAAACTCGTAAAGAACTTTTTTTATTTTTAAATTGTACCTTTATTTAACTAGGCAAGTCAGTTAAGAACAAATTCTTATTTTCAATGACGGCCTAGAAACAGTGGGTTAACTGCATGTTCAGGGGCAGAACGACAGTACCTTGTCAGCTCGGGGAGTTGAACTTGCAACCTTCCGGTTACTAGTCCTACGCTCTAACCACTAGGCTACCCTGCCGCCCTACCTGAGAAGCATCAGGCTCTCGGGTCTGATATGAGCTGCGGAACACCTGAGGAAGCACCACTCATCCCACTGGCAACGTCGTAGCCTTGACAACAGCATTTGTACACCCATATCCCCTTAGTTTCAATCAGTTATATTTTTCTCTTTAAAAAGGCCCGAGGCACTTTTTTCAGTCACATTCCTGAAGCACAAGAAACACACACACACAAATACACACACACACAAAAAAAAGGGTTTCCGAAGGACCTTCTGGAGAGTTACTGTCAAAATAATGTTTACATCCCTTCTTATTATGACACTGATGACAGGCACATGGGGCCCCAGAGCTCGTGCCCCCCTTGGGGTGTGTCCGGAACACCAGTGACAGACACACACACAGGTAGCACACACACTAATTACAGCTCTGAAGATGAACAAAAGATGGCAATATTTTTTGGCAGTTGTAAAATCCAAAACACTGAACGCAGTGAACACATAGCTCCAGACTCCCACATATTTCCCTCTAGTGAGTTGTAATGTCTAAGCTCTGATTTAGCAACATGGAGGACAGTAATATAGAGAGGACAGCAGACAGAGAGATACAGAGAGAGAGAGAGAGAGAGAGAGAGAGAGAGAGAGACACAGAGAG